>NW_025766922.1:0-6951 GCF_003918875.1 Haliotis rubra
CAGTAGTGAGTGGGGTGCCCATCTCTAATATATGGGGGAATTATCCAGTAGTGAGTGTTGTTCCTATCTCCAGGATGCCAGGTATCAGTAGTGAGTGGGGTGCCATCTCCCGGGATGCTGGAGTGTCAGTAGTGGAGTGATGCCCATCTGCCCAATATCTGGGTCTCCTTGAGTGAGGTGGAGTACATCTCCCTGGATGGGTGTCAGTGGTGATGATGTTCCTATCTCCCTGGATGTGTAGGTGTCAGTAGTGAGTGGGCTACCCATGTCTCCTATGTCCCTGTCAGTAGTGGATAGGTGCCCCTCCTGGATGTAAGTGTCAGTGGTTGTTTGACCTATCTCCCCTGGATGTAGGTATCAGTAGTGAATGGGGTACCCATCTCCCAGGATGTAGGTATCAGTAGTGAGGTGTTGTTCCTATCTCCCAGGATGTAGGTATCAGTGAGTGAGTGGGGGTACCCATCTCCCTGGATGTAGGTGTCAGTAGTGAGTGGGGTACCCATCTCCCCTGGGCCGTAGGTATCAGTAGTGGAGTGGGGTACTTATCCCAATATGTAATAGGTACTCAGTAGTGAGTATTTGTTCCTATCTCCCTGAGGATGTAGGTATCAGTAATGGAGTTAGGTGCCATCTCCCCAATAATGTGGGTATCAGTGGTGAGTGTTGGTACCCATCTCCCTAGACGTCAGGTATCAGCCAGTGAGTGGTGGGTACCCATCTCCCTACAATATGTAGGTATCAGTAAGTGAGTGTTCCTTCCTATACAGGTCTAGGTATCAGTAATGAGTAGGAGTTAGCATCTTGGACATACTCTGGAAACATGGCACCACACACGAAAATGTTGAAAAGTTGTTTCAAAAGGGAAATAAGCCTTGGAACTTTGGTGAAGAAAAACAACCCAGGGAAGAAACAAAGTGATAGATTTAAAGTGCCCCAGACTGTCAGGTTGACCTAGAGCTACATAAGAAAGTGCCAAAGTGCAGGGTGACTGGAGTTCATCCAGGCCACAAACCTCCGTTTCTGCCATACAGCCTGTGTTAAGGCCGAGGGATGAGAGAAACTTACAATCAGGAGGGAGGATTGTTCACTGAAACAAAAGTGACAGGTAAGATGACTATAATCCTATAATTCATGTCACCCAAACTTTGAAATACTTGCAGGGTAACAAAGAGTCCTCATTGTTAAATGAGATTTGGATGGCTATAAACTTTACCTCCTTCAAGAATTTATCTTTTAAACAAGGTGACATAAGACATTTTTCAATTTTATTCCACATTTTTCAGTAGGTGAAGTAGAGTAAATGGCCAAATTCAAGACTCATGAAGATGAGTGTTTTCAAAACCAATTAAAAAAACAGTGTTTTAATACCATAATGATAGAGGACAAGCTGCAGGTTAGAAATAGAAAATACAGCCAAGGGAGATAATTCCCACAAAATGCTCGAGACACAACAACATATGTAATAAATAATCATTTAGAAGTTTCCCAAGTTATTGAGTGGGGTTTATTTTAAATCTGCAGGGCTGCTGCTGATGTATCATCTGTTCCATGTTAGGGACACAGAGGAAAAACTGTTCAATGAGGCATTTTAAGTGAGCATGCCGACATGGAAACAAACTGAGGGGACCTGGTTATGGATATAGAGCATGAACAGCAGTGGGGCCTCAACTGGACAGAGACTGAAATGTACCAGCTGTGGTACCTGTCAGCATCATGAGCTCTACAAAGAGGGGTAGAAGTGGCTAAGCCAAGAGGACGTCAGCTCCTCCACTGCTAACTGGACTCTCCAGATAGGCCTGTGAAATGTCCATGGGGTGTGACAGTTCGATGTCCTCTGCATGAGTGCAGATATTCCACTACATCGAGGTTCAGGCATGCAGAAGCTGCAAACAGAGTTTGTGATAATATCAAATCTCAAAATGTGAAGGATATGAGGGGCCAGGAGGGTGGAAATGAAATAAATAAATGGGAACAATTTAAAATAATGTTAGCATGTCTGAATGGCATGTACAACAACCCACTTTGTTCAGGTGTTCAGAAGAGCCTTTTAGCCAGCCACTCAGTTACCTATGTAGCCACTAGAGAATGAGACTTGTGACCACAAACAAGGGTTCCAGATAACTTTTTGGGGGTGTGGGTGTCTTACACTTCATAATGCAAGTGAAGGTGTACTGAGAATTTTGAAGGAGTACCCGACATGGTTTTGTGTGAAGAGGTTGATGTATGGTTTTTGTCTGAATGATTCATCGATCACTATTTCCAACCATGTATTTGTATTTGAAGGCATTGAAATAACTGGCTGACCGTGTGATCTGTGAAATGTCAAGGTCCGACTGGATATAAATAGGAATTAGTGTAGTTTTTTAATAGTCCGAAAAATAGTAAGCATATAAATTTGCATGTGACACCAAGGGATTCCTACTGTCCAGGGTTTCCTTCTGTGTCAATCGTGTTCATAAAGAAACTGAACAAGTATTTATCGAAATATAGATTTTCCATTTGCCTGTTAGCACAGAAATTAAATGTTAGGCATTATGAAGGTAACATGTGCGTGCGATACGGCGAAATCTTATATTATGTGCATTACTTAGAGTCCATTACATGAGTAAGCCTTATCCTGACCAAATATTAGCTCTAAAACAAAATCAAAACTTTGTTCTGAAAGCACAGTTTAGTTGACAACATTTTCTTGTGTAAACAATTCAGACTGCACTGATTTGCACATGTCAGAATCAATAGAATGAAAAACAGTTGGCTGCAAGTGTTTCAGGGACTTAAAGAAAGACCAAATTGATGTAGGGTACGACAACAGATGCTGATAGTGCAGCTTACACTGCTCTCACTTGGGGAAATGTATGGAAGCAGGGGAGATGGATGTTTGTCCACCAAACCTTTCTCGATACAAGGCACCTATCCATAAGTAAGTCATAGAAAATTCATGAATTTCTAAATTTGTTGTGGACATGATGCCTGCTAGAACTAAACAAGATAAACAGAATTTGGCAAATACATTTCTTTAGACTGTGCATCCAGATGTGCAGCTGAGTTCAGCTGCTTACTCAAGTCATGCAGGTGACTTGTCAGGGATTGAAGAAATCTGTCATATACCTCTGATGCTATTGCTTACTGTTACATAGAGATCACACTAAATGCGAAGCAGTCACTTGTGTGCAAGGGGAAGCAAAGAGTGGTTATTACACAGTAAATATTTGGATAAAACTTCAAAATTACTACGTGCATTCATTTCAAAATTTGAAATGCACTGACTTTTACGTCCTAGAGCCCTAAAATAATAGATAGAGACCCAATTCAACCTGAACAGTCAAAAGCGTGAAGCTCAAACAAGGCACTCATGAGTCATTGCACAATGATACAACCTTTACTCAGACTTCCCAAGGCAGAGCTCACAGTGCTGTGTGCATAGTGTCAACTTTAAAGTCCAGCAAAATCACTCTTGACATGGGCACCAGTGTGCCGTCACTGCAAAAGTAAAATTGATAATGAAATCAACCAAAGCCACAATAAAGTACTTAAAGCTAAAACATACAAGAAATCAAAAATAAGTAGGGACTGCGGTGCTAAGAAAGAAGTTAGAATTATTCAAACTCCATCACATTGTAAAAAAATCAATATTCAAAGACATGTTATTGAAAAGAAATGCATGTTGAGACATCAACACCAAAGGGGATCATCCATACCCAAAACTGGCCCCAAACAGAAAGACCTAACAACATAATGTATATGCTTACACATTAAACAGTGGAGTTTATGACTCTTGGTGCACAAGCCCTATTTATTAGACAGTGAATTCTTTCCATATTATGTTGATAGGTCTCGACAGTCAAATGGTCAGTGTTTACAAAGTGTAATTGACAAGTTGCTCACTTCAATTATTTTACCAAGAGCTGTCAGTTTTAACCAAATCATCCTGGTAAAGCATTGTTATTTTACTTTATGCATAGGGAATATTCTGTGGAGAAACTTTTATTTCGGTCCCTGCCTTGGGCCGATACGAAAATACCCATACATAGCCCACTCTTATCTTCGGCTGCCAACCAGTCCCTGCAACCAAATTTACCACTTGGGTCACCCATTTTCCTTTCAAAATTCCCTCTACATTTGTCCTAAATGTTTGTGGCAGTAGATCCACATGGAAACCATAAAATTATGAACTGCTGAAATATGCACTTACCCTACAGGTTACACAACGCAAATGTTTTCCATGGAGCTTCTATAGTAGCCCTTTATTTTTTATAAAATTAGCCAGGCCTATCAACGAAGCCATTCCATACATGGGGTACACTCTGGCTTTTAAACTACAATAAAGGCACAATATCTGGCCAACTTGTCCGGCTTGTTTTGCGAGACACAGGAAGCGGAACACATCAACCCAGATCCGCACCAAATGTCACCTACTGGAAAATATCACACAATGAAAGCATAAGTCATGGTGATGAAAATCACAGCACTGAATACTTAAAATTTGTGGTCAGTTTTAATTACTGGTTGGATATGCTTTTTTTAAAAACATAAACACCTTACATATTTCATCCAATCCACAGCTGTCATGTCTCTATCTGTACTTGTTTTACATCACGGTCGGCTCAGTGAGCAAGCAATTCTCATTTAGTGTGGTATAGCTTTTTTATGCAATCTGTCAACAATCAAAGGGAAATAACTCTGCACCTAATATTTCAAATTATCCCCACCACCCTTATCCATTGGCCAGATACCCACACAACCATGTATTGTTTCTCTTACAGACCTCTAGCACACATTATCAACACCCACCTCGATTACAATAACATGTAGTTCACTTTGACACAGGCCTGGGTATCCTTAAACAAAACAAAACTACATACAAAACCTTAATCACCAAGAAGCATGCAAGGGGTGATATGTTCACCAACTGTGAAGGCACCAAGCACATTAGGTACAACATTCCATAATGGCTGTATATACGCTACAGTTGTTTCCACCTCATTTAAATGACGACGGTACTGAGAATTAACCTTGTTTAACATGGCAAGACATATACTTTCAGAAGCACCTGCATTATGGGGGACTAAAATACTATGCAAGATAAGTGGCATACTAAATCAAAATGTCATATATATTTGAACTGCATCTTTACTGCGATACCGATGTAACCAGTCATTAGTGACTTTAATTCAACAAATTTCATGATATCAGTGAAAGCCCGGCAGGCATATGCAATAGGGATTTTGTGCATCATGATAAACTGGAATGTCAAAAACTAATTTCAAGTCAAAAGCAATTAATTAAGTCTTATGTTTGATCATTCAAAATTTCAGCGGTTAATAAACCCCACATCATGCCACTATTCATGACTGCACAATATGCGAGGCTACTGGGATGGCCGATGGGGTGTGTCTCAATGTCAGGAGGCTGTGAAACACCATGTCAGCACTGTTGAAGGACGTTATGAGAAGACTAATGAAGTTGCCAACCACATCATGCACCAATGTCTGTGTCAAAGGCCAGTATGGACATATGTATACAACTGACCCATCTATATATGGCACAGGTTCCAGACATCGATGACCAGTATTCATTGGCCCTTAATACAATACGTAATGCCACCATCACTAACTACCTTAGTTGAATCATAGGTTGAGTACAAAGTTAAACGCCTAAACCTCACCAATGGTTTCGCCATGCACATGCAATACATGTGTGCCCTGTGTCCACTGATTACCCAGGTTAGGTGCTGAAGAGTTCTCTCACTGGTTCAAAGTCAAGGGTTGGATATGGCGCTGGGTGACACTATAGGACTGCATTTATTGCATCTCATAAGCTTTGTGTCCAACTGTTTTAGATCAGGCAGGACTAAGAGCAAGTGTAAAGCAAAATATTATCTTATCTCGCTTTGGAATTTAACATTGCACACCTGCATTTTGTTTCAAACAAGGGACAGATATCCTTCAACCCTGCACCGATTTTGCCTGAACTCTCTCAATCCCAGTTGTACATTATTATGCTCAAACTGCATAGAATTAACATTAACCGGTGAATCCACCTGCAGCCAGCTATTAAGGAGTCCTGCCTACCTAGCCAGCCAAGGTGTGGGTCACCCTGCCCATGAGTTACCCTGAATGGAGTTACCCTAGTCCTGCCCTAGCCAGTCCCTGTCATCAGGCAGCTTGCATGTGAGTCACCTAGCCAACAGGTGCCAATACGTAAGTGGATCAGTATTCTTGGTCAGAGCTGTTTGATAAAGAGAAAGGGTCTCTTTACGGATAATGGTAAAGGGGTTGGATAGCCTAGCCCTGCCTGATATAAAGCCTCACCCTCGGCCTCCACATCTCAGGCAGCGAAACCTGTAAAATGTACCACGAGATAGGATTACTCACGAAAACAGGTGACAGGGCCGAAACGCATATCACCCGCAATATCGTACCGTCGGGTACCAAAATACACGAGAAAAGACAATTGATAGAAAATCACAACTCAGTCCATACAGCACAATGTCCAAGTTTATATAGGCAGCAAGAACTGTGATTACCACTAATCAAAATACCTCTTCTGCTTGGCAGAGCTCACTTCTCACGAAGACAACAGTGCCATATCAGCCTGTCGGCTCATCATTCAACTCAGGAACCGGTATTAAACGATTTCTTATCAATCTAAATCGTTAGACTATGATGAATTTTTGTTACCTAATGCAAACTGCATCAGTCTCTCTGCCTGACTTACTTGGTATTTGTCGCACATGACCGATCATCATTGGGCAAAATCTCTAAAATCTTCTTGCATGGTGGCCATTTATTCCTTTTCATCATCCGCTTGAAGATTGTCCGCTGCACTTGATCGTCAAAGCTGGGTCCCGTCTCTCATATTGCAATATACGATATTACAGCGCACTGTAGTGGCCGAGAACCAACAAAGTTCAGTGTACAACGGCAAATGCGGGAACCAGTCTAAGAGAGA
>NW_025766923.1:0-6946 GCF_003918875.1 Haliotis rubra
CCAATGCCGGAATCTCTAGCCTATCATATTTGAAACCTGTCGCTGTGGAGTATTCATAATTCCCTCTCTTCGTATGACAGGAGATACCTCTTAACTCTCGCCTCAATCATTTTGCTGCCACTTACAATGACATTAAATAATACTCGCCCTTGTCTGTTGATAACAAGATCGTCAAATGGATGTAGAGAACTGTTTGGGAGTTGTGTCAGATGGTGCAGTGAAGTCTGCGTGACAACAAAACTCTCCATTTTGATCCTTCCTATTGGCAGCAATGGCATCGGGTGTTGCAGATGAAAACAGTGTTCAGATCATCATAGGGATGAAAAAATGACATTTAGTGTCATGAGATTAAATTATATTCATAACGAAAACCAGATTCACGTTTGGTATTGAATTTTGTCAGTATTAATCTAATTTGGAAAAATGCCAGGATGTACGTGACCTGTGTTCGAAAACATTTCCCATCAAGGACAAAGATTTACTGGCAGAGTTAAATCATTACAAATGAGTAAGAGAATGGGAGACTTGGTAAAGTGATTAATGTAACCCATAGAGGATTGGTTTAAGCCACAGTGAATGCTAGTTCATGTTTATCATGTCAACTGGAATCAACACGTGCCCGACTACTTCAGCTTTGTGCAGATAGACACGCAGCTATTTTAGATTGAAACATACGATCTGTAAACGTTGTTTCAAAGGCTGATCGATAATTTTAATATGAACATACTAAAACTACTTATCTTGGCAGACGATGATTGATGGGGAGACATTTATTTGCTAGGTTGCATGAAATCCCCAACTTATTGTTGTCCTTTCAGACAGATACCTAACCTGGTGAAGAACCTAATTCAACAGCATGTGGACAACTATTTGTTTCCCGCATTTACACAGGTAGGCGGGATTATTGATTGGATGAATGCAGCTCTATGTAAAATCTGTGTCAAAAGATGCGAATTTAATTACAGTAATAGTCATCAAAAGAAAAGTACAGGATCACATTTGGCTGAGAATGTTTAATTTTACATCAGGTCAAAAGATGATTGGCTATCAATCAATAATGGTCCAGTAGCATCTTCACTTTCAATGATTCACTGAAATTAAAATGAAACATGCCGTTGAAAGTCTTTGATCTTGTTTCAAGTTGATTTACGCAAAAGGGATTTCAAATGACATAAAACCTATCCACTGCATCTTCAACATTCAAATGTCAAATTTCCCTCTATTTAGAGTAGGAATATTCCATCAGCTCAGCCTTTGATCTCTACAACACATTATTGCATTGGATGTATTCTCTAGTATGCAGTTTCGAAACAAATCGACTTTGATCATGC
This sequence comes from Haliotis rubra, assembly GCF_003918875.1. Lineage (NCBI taxonomy): Eukaryota > Metazoa > Mollusca > Gastropoda > Lepetellida > Haliotidae > Haliotis > Haliotis rubra. Next base: position 1,332 of record NW_025766923.1, read on the forward strand.
AAAATATAAAAGCAAAATTGTGCATACCCGTAGATAAATCAAACCTGCGTATTTGTGATAATGAACATTTTAAAAACAAACCTCAATCCTTATCTCACATTTTCTTCTCCTTCAGAGAATGCCACATAAAGGAGTTTACACAACGAACTCGACTTGTATAGTGTATGTATGAAGGGACTCAAAGCGGGAAATTGGACATGATGAATGAACCACTTGGACAAATCGCCTCGACCATTCTCCTTTGTACGTGTAGAAAAGACATTCAGCATTGAAATTGAATTTGGTTTCATTAAGCTCTAACACAACGCGTCAGTGTGTCACACTCAAGTCGTGTACGTGAAACAAATTTGGTAAACTAACGTCCCTGGGTAGGTGGTCGTCAAACCACGTAGCAAATATTGGATTCGAACTAATTATCCGCGCATCCTGGCACAAGTAAAGGACGCAACTCACACCAGGCACTCTGCAAAATTAGACCACTGAGGCATCCTGAGAATCAAAGCATGAAGTCAACAGTTGCTCATGAAACAAATGTCAGCCGAAACAAAAGATATTGGCCTTTTAGGATTAACTTCTGATGCATAACTATATACGCTCAAAATACTAAAAAATAGGATTTAATGTTATAAGTCATGTCAGATAAAAACCGTCAAGAAATGACATGATAGATAGTCACAATTAGATTTTTTCACATGAAAAGAATGCAGACCAATCCCCAAGCGTCGTTCAACACGAGACGTTGGCTACTGAGGAGCCCCACGGGGATACTTGGCTGAGTGTAATCAAGGTAATACTAGCTAGGGAAAAAAACAAGTGTCAAAATGAAAAGTTACAAAAAGACACAAATGTCTCGGGGTGAGGATTGAGAGAATAATGTAAAACGTTGAAAGAAAAAAAAGTGTGTGATATTGATTTTCTTCTGTCTGTCTGCCTCACTTGCTTTTCGTTAAAGAATACAGCGAAACATTTCTTTTACATTTTAAAAAATACCAAGGACGACATGTCACATTTTGCATAGACGGTCTTTTTATGGCTAAACAATCTAATTGCAAGAAAAACACAGATTTGAGTTTTCTCTCAAAAGAAAGTTTCACATATCGCCGTCAGAGAAAGGATTCGCATGAACACAACGTGCCAAATTCAATCCATTCAATGCTCAGTGATCTTTGCAAGTGTTCTGTCCTTGGGCCTGTCAGTAGTGGTAAAGGTTTTCTTCATAACCTCGTCTGTTCTGATGTTAGATAATTTGAAATACTACACAGCAAAAATAACTTGGTTTCCGCAATGCGGAAACCTGGTGGAAAGTGGACTGAAACTTAAGTTTCCACCTAGAATCCAGTGAGTTTCCGTTCTTTTACATTGAGTTTCCGCAATAACGGAAACTTACAATTACCCACTTTCTAAGGGTTTCCGCACGGTTTCCGTTACCCATACTCCGACAAGTTTCCGTTGAGTTTCAGTTGTTAACTTTGAATCCATCAGGTTTCCGCAAGGTTTCAGTTATTAATAAGACTCCAACAGGTTTCCGCAGAGTTTCAGTTACCAACAATCCGACATAGTTTCCGCATAGTTTCAGTTACCAACAATCCGACATAGTTTCGCGCATAGTTTCAGTTACCAACAATCCGACAAAGGTTTCCGCATAGTTTCAGTTACCGGTTTCAATTTCAGTTTCACAGGTTTTCATATGCGCTTCAAAAGAGCCAAATGTAACCATTCTTCTTTATTCATATCATAAACTCTTATTTAAAATCAATAGAAGAAATTTATTATTATCATGACATTTACTTAAAGAAAAACAGAATATATAATAAGATTCATTGTTTTATTTTCTCAACATGAATATGAATTAGCATTTAAAGGCAAATAAAGATCATACATATAACTAACAATATAGCACTAAAAACAGAGAGCAAAACATTTTGGCATAACTCAATCCAGTTTAAGAAATCATATATCATTTATAGCAAAGTAGGAATTTTTCATCAGTTAAACTTTTCATTCACTTATTATCTTGAAATAGCATGTTAGATATGAAATTTATTTCAAAAATCATGCTAATGGTGAAAAATAACACTAAGATACAACTTAACACAGTAATAAAACATAGCTGCATCGGACATTTATTTGCACGCCTTGGCATTCAACACACTCTATGTCACAACTATCGCCAAACATCCACTATGATATACATCATACAATAACACAACATACAGCTTACAATACAAAATAAAATAAAATAAAAAATTACATTATAAAATTGAAAATAAATTTAATTATATTGCAAGAGTTGGTCAGTTAGCCCAATAAGGGGGCATCCCTGGGCGGAGATCCCTCCAGTGGGTTGGATGCCTCATCCTCGTCCCTCACGTTGGCCATGACGAGAGCAGTGGAGGTGTAGATTCTTTCCAAGGTCAGTGGAGACAAAGGAGACGGAATGCAACTAATTGACGTCATCTTCGTCACTCACGACTGATGATGTCATGTCTATGGTGAGTGTTGTCGCTACCTTTTCTTTCGTCTATCTGGCCAATCGATAGATGCAAGTCTGTTTAGGCGTTGTGCAAGTTTCTGAAAATGGCAGGTAATAACGAATTACTAGGTTATTTTGATAAATTACACAAACATCAATCAACAAGAAACTGAAAATGCCAAGGATGATTTAAAATGAGTAATCCAAAAGGAAGTTTGAATAAAAGAGAATTGAACAATCACACTTTGCACCTAGTTTTCTCAAAACTCAAATTATGCAATTCTATCACACTTCATTGACCCGAATGAAATATCTTATTTTCTAAAGAGGAAGGGACACACAATCTATACAAAAATTTGCTCTGGAGTTACATGCTTCCCAGACCAGAGGTAGTAATACGTTATATATATATCTGAACATTTATTGCATTTTCTATATAGTAATAATGGTACTAGTAATAGATTTTCATCAAATTGCTATATTCAATCTCTTACAGTTCGTATTGAGCCCATTTCTGGTGTCCCCCTCGGAGGATGTTGCTGGAATATTGCTAAAAGCGGCGTAAAACCAAACTCAGTCAGTCAGTCGTATTGTTGAAGGCACAAGTATATTCACCCAGTAGTGACTGTATGTTTATTAATCCATCTAGTCTTTCAAGACATGAATGTTTACAGATGTCAATCGTCTTTATTATGTGAAAACATTAATGTTTCTTGGAGTGAATGCTTACACCTGACGAAGAGTGTAAGCATTCACCCCTGAAACATGTTTTCACATAAATCAAGGAGTTGACATCCCTAAACCCCTTGTCTTCTCCTACACCATTAATTTGAAATTATTTAATATTTATAATGAGAAAGTCGCTACAGATATAATCAAAATTAACTTCACATCATTCTCCCTGCTGTAGCCATCCTTGGTCATTCATTATACAGTCTCCAGACTCATCATCGTGCTTTGTTGAAAAAAATAAAATAACACGTTACTTTTCTTTGCATTTCCCCCATTCATTCATTCGAGTTTTTAAATTTGTTGGCGACACATTTATACCAACAAGCAAACTCCATAGATTTATCTACTCTTAGGATTAAGTAAATCGCAGTAAGTGAACGGCCTTGACATAAACATCCAGGATGAATGGAGTCGAGTTAGTCTCTTTGCAGACATAACCTTGAGTAATTACGGTATTGTAAAATCAATACGGGTCAGGCTTTTGACTGCGAGTAATTTCTACAGGTGTGAAGTTAAGATTTATTTGGTCCAATTTGAAATCATGATTAAGTTACCAGCAAGTTATTCCAAACCATTTCACTAAATGCAAATTTAGGTATGGGTTCATTTTGTGAAAAATGTATCTAGGGAAGCATAATAATAAAATATTCAAAGTGAAATTATAGTCATATTCTCGTAGTACCATGCCGTACACATACCTTCAGTAAGAGAGGGTGATCCTTTCCTCCAGGAGTAGTCGTGGGCACATGTTTCCTCACAACAGCTAAAATGAATAAAACAAATCGCATTAATATATAACCTATTTGCTATATTTTTCTAAAATTGTAGTATATTTTTAGATAGACTTATTTTACTTCACCATCGTTTGAAACTAGTTCGAGCAAAAACAGTTTATACAGTCATGGGATCTCTTACGTCAGTTGGCAAATTCTCATAGACTTGCATGCTATTTTAGTGTAGCTGTGTAATTTTCATTAATTCAGTTTTCCATATTTGGTTGTCAATTTTGGTGTTGTTAGGAAATCATCTTGGTCACAGATACATAATTTTCTTCGATACGCATTGTAGTTACATGAGCAACATATATATAACATTGCGTATTCTTTCCCATAGACCGCCATGTTAAAATTGCTTATAACCGCCATGACACGCACCGAATTGAAAAATAAAACGGAAATTATGTCTTTGGCACATGAAGCTGAGGATGATTCATGACCCATGTGCGAAACATGAACAATATCAAACGGATATAGAAATAAATTCAAGACATATGTCTAGCTGCACCAAATTAACATGTAAGTCGAATAATGCATAGTGACGAATACCTTATGGCCAGTGGCTGTAATTCGACAGATTTCAGCTTGTTTACCAATCCGGATTTCTGTACGTAAAGCAAATAATAATTCATTAAACGTTATTTGACAAACAAAATAACTTGGTCTTACCTGATAGGGTCGTGGTGTCGCGAGGTTTCGCAGCCATTTCCATCTTTCTTTCCAGGTAGCGAGGTTATTCTCTTCCAGTGCTTTGGGAAACTGAGGCGGCTATGAAAATGGCGTCTCGCAAAGATTCACAGGGGAAAACACTTTGTTGTTGTTATTTAATCTTTAATCTAACATTACAGTTTGACAATATCTTTCCCGCGTTATAATAACAAAAATAAACATACACTATAGTGTATTTTATAGTTACTTTACTTATAAAAAGTCATATTGAACTAATTCTTTTTGGTTAATTATATCTGAATGTGTGTGAATTAAGATTTTACTGAATACCAAAGTTTGTGTCTTGGGATTTTGTAGTTATACTGCTGTGAGAGTATGTCCTAGGCCTTTTAGTTATTAAGTCAGCTTGGGAGAATGAACTTCGAGTTAGATCTGTACCTACATCTAGATTAGTGTGGTCCAAGTCATTACGTATGTAGTTGTACTATTTGTGTATTCACTTTTGATTGTATGCGTTATACACGCGTAGCAAATACCAGCAACCATTTTACACTTGTTACAGTGCACAGTCGCACCAACCAACTGGATAAGATCAAATCTGAAATGATAAATTGACTGATTAATGTGTAACGCTGTGCGCGTGACCTTGGTATCCTGGGTCAATAAGTGGACTAGACATTCTAGTGATTCAAATTAAGGAGCATATTCATCTAAGTCAACACATCTGAGCACCACCTCCATCAAATCGGAGTCCCCACGCGGATAAAGCGAGTTTAGCACTTGCAACTGTAATGGGCCCTGTTACTTTAGGCTTCATATGCTTAGAATTACTTTGTTCAAGAGGCTTCCTGGTGGTGCCAGTGATACCAGTTGGACAACCTCGTCTTTTATGTATCTAGGACCTGTGCAGTACCCTTAACACATTAACAATGATTCCTTGCCTACTGTTTCACCATCTTCGTGTG
>NW_025766924.1:0-6773 GCF_003918875.1 Haliotis rubra
CTGACTTTTCTATTACTGACATATTTCGTTCTTTGTTTCCAGATTCAGTGGAGGTGTCTTGACACAATGCTCTTAGTGTTGGGTGTAGACTTGATCGCTTTTGCACTTCATCCTCCTACATCACTATCGGCATACGGCAATTTTCCCATGCTCCTTCTCAGACCATGATTACGTCAGGTAATGCTCAAAGGATTTTGAAGGGATAGACTTTGGTAATTCATACTGGAAATGTAATGGTCTATTATTTTAGATTTGGAGGTTAAACAGCTGTTTACAAATTTTTTTAAAAATAAAGGTTCCTCATATAGAAGATAATATTACTTTGGAATGGTGGGATGGAACAAAATTTTAGCAAAACATTTTTGTAAATGATATTCTAAAGCACGTCGGAAAATAAACAATCCACCAAAACTTTTGGAACGTCAATACCTACCATTGTCTGTGTCATGCAGAATCTACAAATCCCGGTTTTATATATTGACCAAATAAAGGAGACCAAAAACATGGTTAAATGGAATTTGAAAACATGGAATTTAAAAGGTCATTTGATTAGATCTAAAGCAAAGGACCTGGAAAGTAATTGAAAAACCTTCTAGTTGTTTCTTACGTAAGGAAGCTAAGAGGTCAAAGAAATCCAATATCTTCTATTTTGAACTCTTCTGGCCAATTAGTTAAAACCTCTCAAGACATTATGGGTGTTTTGTAGATTACTATTCGGACTTATTTTCGGCTGAGCCCATTGATGAAAACATGTAAAGACTTCCTTACTGGTTTTATCTCACGAAAACTTTTTGGAACGTCAATACCATTGTCTGTGCCATGCAAGGTGAATCTACAAATCCCAGTTTATATATTGACCAAATAAAAGGAGACCAAAAAGCGAAGTTACATGAATTTGAAAAATATGGAATCTTAAGTAAGATCATTTGATTAGATCTAAAGCAAAGGGACCTGGAAAATGAGTGAAAAACCTTCTAGTTGGTTTTTTACGTAAGGAAGCTTCAAGAGAGTCAAAGAAATCCATATCTTCTATTTTAGACTTTTCTGGCCAATTAGTTAAAACCTCTCAAGACATTATGGGTGTTTTGTAGATTACTATTCGACTTATTTTCATTGAGCCCATTGATGAAGAAACATGTAAAGACTTCCTTACTGGTTTATCTCAATTAAATTCGGGAACGTTCGGTTTTACTTTAGAAGGGGAAATAAAAGCGGAAATTTAATAATTTTAAAGCTATGGATAATAACAAGTTCCAGGTTCGGACCCGGGCTTACCAAGGAGTTTTATTTGTTCCTCTTTGATGTCCTTTAGGTGATGTGCTTCTTCGTCTTGTGCATTTGTGTGTTTTTCTGAAGGGCGTTTACCACAAGCTCTTCAAAAACTTCCTATATTACTTTTAACCATGCAAGGATGTTAACTTAACCCTAATAACGTCCGCAGATTGGCGCCCTATTTCGTTATTAAATGTTGATGTCGTAAAATTATTTCCAAAACGTTATGCACACGTTTAGGGCAACATTATTGGTGATGTGGTTCATCCAGGATCAAATATGTACCATTCCTGGTCGATTCATTTTGGATAATTACCACTTACAACGTAGTAATGTGTTGGATTATGTGGAGCAAAAAACCTCCCTTTGTGCTTTAGTAAGTCTAGACTTCAAGAGAAGGCTTTTGATGGAGTTTCGCATGAATTTCTGTTTTAAGATATTGGACGCATTTGGCTTTGGTCCAGATTTCAAAAAAATGGGTCGTATTCCTATATACTGACATATCCAGTGCAGTCATAGTTAACCAACACATATTTCAGTCTTTTCCGGTCCACACGAGGTCTGTCAGGCAGGGTTATGGATTGTCTCCCTCCTTGTATGTACTTGCACCGGATCCTCTACTTCCCATACAATTCGTCAAAATCGATCAATAAAAGATTAATACACTTCTGGAATTACTGATGATTCAGCAAAGATTTCTGCCTATACTTTGATGATGGGCTGGGATTTTTGTACAACAGACGCTTCCAATTAAGAACCTTTTGGATGCCTATGATAAGTTTGGCAAGGCGTCTGGGTCCTAGAGGTGAATATGAATAAAACAGCGGGAATTTTTGTTGGTAGAAGTGGAAATCAAGGTCTGACCAATCTCTTCGGTATATCTTAAGTTGACCAGTCAAAAGTGTTGGAATTATTGTCGGCAAAGAAGTCAATGATGATGACCAGCTTCATCCAGTAATTCCCAACATTTCAAAAATTGTATCTTGAAAATGTGCAGGCAGTGGGCGTTCTGTTTCTATTTTTGGGAAAGCAGTACTGTGCAATAATGTTTAGGCCTATGGCTAAACTGTGGTACCGTGGAGCAGTAGCCCCAGTTTCAAATCATTATGTTGATCTCTTTCAGAGAGAGAGACATTTCGTTTCATTTGGAAGTCCAAACCTGAACCACCTGGCGCTCCATTTTATATAAGCCTATTCTTGAGGGGGTCTTGGTGATTCATATCAAATCAAAATTACAAGCTTTGCCAATTGTCAATACCCCAAAAGCTCTTGATGGCAGTTCAGCAAAATGACCTATTTTAAAATATTGAGTTAAGGCATGTCTTGCGTCGTTACTGTCCCTGGTTTCTGTCCCCTACAGAACCTCCTCCTGAGTCGATATCGCCATTCTATCAACAGTATCTTTTGGCAGAGCTTGTTTAGTCTGCGATTTGGATCTCTAGTAGTGTACTTAATTTCAACTCTAAGCAATTTTACATTTCACTTATTAACAAAGTGCTTGAAAACAAAGTGGAAAATTATATCCACAAATTGATTTTAGGCATGTTTGGGCTAGCAACTAATCATTCATTCATGGACAATCTTCAAAATCAATGAAGTATCGTCTCATCTTTAATACTCTTCCTCTCAACTATATTCTTCACACCCGTGGGGTAGCTGCGTCTCCTAACTGTTCTCTTTGTCCAGTCTGCACTTGAAACTTCAGACCATCTGTTTGTTTCATGTCCTTGTGTTGATGTTTTGTGGAGTGTTATCTTCCCTTGGTTGATCAACTTTCTTCGGGCCTTATTCAAAAGTCTTTTGAAGTTATCAAATTTGGCATTGTGCCCCAAAACTTTAAATTCTTACAAATTTGCTGTTTGTGTGTATATTTTATCATTGGCAAAGTGCATTTGGTGGATACGTAATTTGAATACATTTGAGCACAAACAGTTAAAAGGAATGATTGTCCTGCGTTTTGTCGCTCCTCAAAGTTCGTATTCGGGTCGACTTCTTTCGTCTATCTGACTTCATATTTTCCAAATGCTGGCTTTCGTCCCCATGCTTCTGTTCGGTCCAATACAGGTATGCTGAATTTTAAATTTTTTAATTTCAGTATAATTTTAAGTACCTTCTATTATAAGTGTTTAAAAGTCGTGAAATGTCCATCTTTTAATAGGCCCCGAAGTTGATGTCCCTCCTGCCCCACAATAGGTAAAACTAGTTAGAATTAAGTTCATGGAGATACTGTACATTATAGAGAGTAAGCACCATTCTTGATGCCCCACATTTCCCCATGTATATAGGGTGTATATATACTTAGTTATCTTCCCTTGGTTAAGTCAACTTTCGGGCCTTATTCAAAGTCTTTGAAGACAATTTGCATTGTGCCCAAACTTAAATTTTACCAAATTTGCTGTTTGTGTGTGTATATTTTATCATTGGCAAGTACAGCATTTGGTGGATACGTAATTTGAATACATTTGAGCACAAACAGTTAAAGCGGAATGATATTGTCCTGCGTTTTTGTCGCTCCTCAAAGTTCGTATTCGGGTCGACTTTCGTTCATCTGACTCCATATTTTCCAAATACTGGCTTTCATGTCCCCATACTTCTGTCTGGTCAATACAGGCATGCTGAATTTCCACTTTAATTTCAGTATAATTTTAAATACGCTTCTATTATAAGTGTTTAAAGGGTCGTATAATGTCCATCTTTTAATAATAGGCCCCAGTTGATGTCCCCAATCTTCGCCCTGCATACAATAGGTGTAAAAACTAGTTAGAATTCAAGTTCATGGAGATAATACTGTACATTATAGAGGCAAGCATTCAATTCCTTTGATGCCCCCACATTTCCCCATGTATATATAAGTGTATATATACTTATTTATATATGCATGAATCTATCTACACATATGTGCGTGTATATATGAATCTTTAGTGTATAAATATATGTATGTGTGTGCATATCAGAATGTGTACAACTGTTCTATATATTGTTTTATTTTGACTATATATATACCTAGTGTTAAATATCATAAATTGTTACATTATAGAATATGATTTATCTCTGTAGCCTTCCTTTATGTATAAGTGTATAAACTTTCTATCATATTATATTATGAATAGAAAATGTATTAAATGTTTTGTTGTAAAATGTAATTATTTCATTGGTGGTTAGGGTATAATTCTCTGTTTCAGGACGTTTCTTACAATTATTGTTTCTGTCTTTAGTTGTGTATTGTTAGAGTCACTGCCCCTAACACTGTGATAACGATTTTAAATTTAGGGTAGTGGCTGCTGTCCAAATGTGTAGCGAGTCAAGTGTAAAATAAATTTATTCAAAAGTTTAAAGCTTGCAGTATGGAAAACCATCTTTAAGCAATATTCCTTCATAAACAGAGGGACAAGTCGTCTTTCAAAATCCAGACAAGAAATTTTCACTTCTGTTTCATGCTTGTGAGATTGTTCCCCTGTGTCAAGGACGAAAGCCTCTTCGATTTCACAACATAAAATACAAATAAAGCCACTTTTTTCTTCTGAATTTCTTGAAAATTATTTTTCCACAAATTGAACGTAACCCAAAGTTAGTGTATCATAAAAGTCGTCTGTTTGCATTTTGAAGCTAGGGATGGAATTAATTACAAAAGGGTCCAAGACAATCTTAGTCAAAGTCTCTAATTCAAGCATCTGATATAAGTACCGGGCATTCATTTCTTGTTGCTGGATAAATACCCACAAGTGTCCAAACTTGTTATTGTGGGCAGCTTTCGGCATGGAAACCATCTTTAAGCAATATTCCTTCATAAAACAGAGGGACAAGTCGTCTCTTCAAAAATCCAGACAAGAAATTTTCAATTCTGTTTCATGTCAGTGAGATTGTCTCCTGTGGTAAGTATGAAAGCTTCTTGATTTCACAAACATAAAAATACAACAAAGTTTCATACTTTTCTTCGGATTTTCTCAAAATTATTTTTTCCAATAAATTAAACGTAACCCAAAGGTGTCATAAATGTCGTCTGTTTGCATTTTGAAGCTAGGCTGGAATTACTAAGCATAGTCCAAGACACCTAGGTCAGTTCAATTAACATCTGATATAAGCAATGGGCACTCATTTGTTGCTGGATAAATACCACAAGCGCCCAAACTTATTGTACGGGAGCATCTGATCTCGAGCCGAACGTCATTTGAGGATTTGGTGATTATATGTTTCTGCTTTGTGTTTTCCTGGTCATTTTTGATTTAACTGGCATTTCTCTTCTCAGGTCTACGAGGCGGGTACTACGTACCTAAGACCTTCAGTGGTCGCCCCTCATTCCCTGGATTACATTATATGGCCGAAGCTTCTGCACTGAGTGTCCCTGCTGTGCCAAGGGAATTCTTTGACGAGGATGCTATGAGAAGAACGGTGAAAATGTATTCACGCCAGAGGGACTTAACAGAGACCAGGTATTTCAAGTTCTTGTTTGTTCCTTCATTAACATTCTACCATCTGATATTTCTTCCATATGGAAAAGCAAAATGGCAATGAATATTTTGTTACTTTCCTGTATGATACACCAGCAAATCTTCTTAATTCTGTGGGAACCATCACTGTACACGGTGAGAAGTACACCTTTTTGTACAACCATCAGATTATTGAGTTGAAAATTCAGTGGCTCCATGATATCATATCGGATGAATATCTTGGGAAATTCTTTTCAAAGCATGGCAAAGTATTGGATGTACGTCGGCAGACTGAATTCCTGGACAATAGTAAAATCGGAACCGGTGTTAGGTACATAACACTCCAGTTGTTGTCCCATGACACAGGACCTGCCATACATCGTCAAATGGGTAAGAAGATGGCAATGCTCATCTCTACAGCGGGACGCCTTCCCATTTGCTTTAAGTGCAATAAAAATTGGCCATGTCAGGGGGAGACTGTCCTTCCAAACCCTTGGTAACCTGGAAAGTGGTGTTAGGCCGTCCTATGCGATACGGCAAGGACTATTCAACAGGACATTGATGATTCTGTTATGTCGAGTGTTGGAGAAGATGAGGAGAAAGGTGATTCAGTTCTAGATGGAGAAGGTGAAGGTGATATGTGTGAGGGAAGTAGGAGAGGAAAGGAGGCTGTGATTGATTTATCTACTCCCCCTTCCGGTCTGCATGCAGGAGTGACCAGGCCTGGTGGATCAGTTCTCTCAGGAGGGGATAAATGTCTGGAGTGAACTAGACTTCCTCCACCAACGGGCTACAGCCTCGTAGGAAGGGAGACCGACTGAGAGGCGCCAAGGGGGCATAAAGGGGTCCTGAGGGTTCGTCCCCATCCCCTTCCCCTGTAAGGACACATTCATTTGCTAATACTGGTGTAATGTCACAGCGACCTTAATAGGACCAACAGAGAACTTCCCCAAGGACTGCCCTAAAAGCCCTGAGGGGAGAGAGGAGCCCCAGATAAGTAGATTAGATTTATCTATGCTTATACCATCCAACTGATAACGACCATGCTATGTCTATGGACTATGATTATTGGAA
>NW_025766926.1:0-6348 GCF_003918875.1 Haliotis rubra
GAAGCTAGTCTGTGTCTCCAGTGTGTATGCAGCACCCCGGCCACCCCTGCCTCGAGCTAGTCTGTTCTCTCAGTGTGTATGAAGCACTGACCCACCCTGCCTCGAGCTAGTCTGTCTCAGTGTGTATGCAGCACTGGCCACCCTGCCTCGAGCTAGTCTGTCTCAGTGTGTATGCACCTCACTGACCACCCTGCCTCTCGGCTAGTCTGTCTCAGTGTGTATGCAGCACTGACCACCCCTGCCTCGAGCTAGTCTGTCTCAGTGTGTATGCAGCACTGACCACCCTGCCTCGAGCTAGTCTGTCTCAGTGTGTATGAATCACTGACCACCCTACCTCGAGCTAGTCTGTCTCCAGTGTGTATGCAGCACTGACCACCCTGCCTCGAGCTAGTCTGTCTCAGTGTGTATGAATCACTGACCACCCTGCCTCGAGCTAGTCTGTCTCAGTGTGTATGAATCACTGACCACCCTGCCTCGAGCTGGTCTGTCTCAGTGTGTATGCAGCACTGACCACCCTGCCTCGGCCTAGTCTGTCTCAGTGTGTATGAATCACTGACCACCCTGCCTCTCGAGCTCTAGTCTGTCTCAGTGTGTATGAATCACTGACCCACCCTGCCTCGAGCTAGTCTGTCTCAGTGTGTATGCAGCACTGACCACCCTGCCTCGAGCTAGTCTGTCTCAGTGTGTATGAATCACTGACCACCCTGCCTCGAGCTAGTCTGTCTCAGTGTGTATGCAGCACTGACCACCCCTGCCCTCGAGCTAGTCTGTCTCAGTGTGTATGCAGCACTGACCACCCTGCCTCGAGCTAGTCTGTCTCAGTGTGTGTGTATGAATCACTGACCACCCTGCCTCGAGAGCTAGTCTGTCTCAGTGTGTATGCAGCACTGCCCACCCTGCCTCGAGCTAGTCTGTCTCAGTGTGTATGAATCACTGACCACCCTGCCTCGAGCTAGTCTGTCTCAGTGTGTATGAATCACTGACCACCCTGCCTCGAGCTAGTCTGTCTCAGTGTGTATGCAGCACTGACCACCCTGCCTCGAGCTAGTCTGTCTCAGTGTGTATGCAGCACTGACCACCCTGCCTCGAGCTAGTCTGTCTCAGTGTGTATGCATCACTGACCACCCTGCCTCGAGCTAGTCTGTCTCAGTGTGTATGAATCACTGACCACCCTGCCTCGAGCTAGTCTGTCTCAGTGTGTATGCAGCACTGACCACCCTGCCTCGAGCTAGTCTGTCTCAGTGTGTATGCAGCACTGACCACCCTGCCTCGAGCTAGTCTGTCTCAGTGTGTATGAATCACTGACCACCCTGCCTCGAGCTAGTCTGTCTCAGTGTGTATGCAGCACTGACCACCCTGCCTCGAGCTAGTCTGTCTCAGTGTGTATGAATCACTGACCACCCTGCCTCGAGCTAGTCTGTCTCAGTGTGTATGCAGCACTGACCACCCTGCCTCGAGCTAGTCTGTCTCAGTGTGTATGAATCACTGACCACCCTGCCTCGAGCTAGTCTGTCTCAGTGTGTATGCAGCACTGACCACCCTGCCTCGAGCTAGTCTGTCTCAGTGTGTATGCAGCACTGACCACCCTGCCTCGAGCTAGTCTGTCTCAGTGTGTATGCAGCACTGACCACCCTGCCTCGAGCTAGTCTGTCTCAGTGTGTATGCATCACTGACCACCCTGCCTCGAGCTAGTCTGTCTCAGTGTGTATGCATCACTGACCACCCTGCCTCGAGCTAGTCTGTCTCAGTGTGTATGCAGCACTGACCACCCTGCCTCGAGCTAGTCTGTCTCAGTGTGTATGAATCACTGACCACCCTGCCTCGAGCTAGTCTGTCTCAGTGTGTATGAATCACTGACCACCCTGCCTCGAGCTAGTCTGTCTCAGTGTGTATGCAGCACTGACCACCCTGCCTCGAGCTAGTCTGTCTCAGTGTGTATGCAGCACTGACCACCCCTGCCTCGAGCTAGTCTGTCTCAGTGTGTATGCAGCACTGACCACCCTGCCTCGAGCTAGTCTGTCTCAGTGTGTATGCATCACTGACCACCCTGCCTCGAGCTAGTCTGTCTCAGTGTGTATGCATCACTGACCACCCTGCCTCGAGCTAGTCTGTCTCAGTGTGTATGCAGCACTGACCACCCTGCCTCGAGCTAGTCTGTCTCAGTGTGTATGCAGCACTGACCACCCTGCCTCGAGCTAGTCTGTCTCAGTGTGTATGCAGCACTGACCACCCTGCCTCGAGCTAGTCTGTCTCAGTGTGTATGAAGCACTGACCACCCTGCCTCGAGCTAGTCTGTCTCAGTGTGTATGAATCACTGACCACCCTACCTCGAGCTAGTCTGTCTCAGTGTGTATGCAGCACTGACCACCCTGCCTCGAGCTAGTCTGTCTCAGTGTGTATGCATCACTGACCACCCTGCCTCGAGCTAGTCTGTCTCAGTGTGTATGCATCACTGACCACCCTGCCTCGAGCTAGTCTGTCTCAGTGTGTATGAATCACTGACCACCCTGCCTCGAGCTAGTCTGTCTCAGTGTGTATGCAGCACTGACCACCCTACCTCGAGGTAGTCTGTCTCAGTGTGTATGAATCACTGCCCACCCTGCCTCGAGCTTGTCTGTCTCAGTGTGTATGAATCACTGCACACCCTACCTCGAGCTAGTCTGTCTCAGTGTGTATGCAGCACTGACCACCCTGCCTCGAGCTAGTCTGTCTCAGTGTGTATGCATCACTGACCACCCTGCCTCGAGGTAGTCTGTCTCAGTGTGTATGCAGCACTGACCACCCTGCCTCGAGCTAGTCTGTCTCAGTGTGTATGAATCACTGACCACCCTGCCTCGAGCTAGTCTGTCTCAGTGTGTATGCAGCACTGACCACCCTGCCTCGAGCTAGTCTGTCTCAGTGTGTATGCAGCACTGACCACCCTGCCTCGAGCAGTCTGTCTCCCTCACTGCCTCGAGCTAGTCTGTCTCAGTGTGTATGCAGCACTGACCACCCTGCCTCGAGCTAGTCTGTCTCAGTGTGTATGCAGCACTGACCACCCTGCCTCGAGCTAGTCTGTCTCAGTGTGTATGCAGCACTGACCACCCCTGCCTCGAGCTAGTCTGTCTCAGTGTGTATGAATCACTGACCACCCTGCCTCGAGCTAGTCTGTCTCAGTGTGTATGCAGCACTGACCACCCTGCCTCGAGCTAGTCTGTCTCAGTGTGTATGCAGCACTGACCACCCTGCCTCGAGCTAGTCTGTCTCAGTGTGTATGCATCACTGACCACCCTGCCTCGAGCTAGTCTGTCTCAGTGTGTATGAATCACTGACCACCCTGCCTCGAGAGCTAGTCTGTCTCAGTGTGTATGCAGCACTGACCACCCTGCCTCGAGCTAGTCTGTCTCAGTGTGTATGAATCACTGACCACCCTGCCTCGAGCTAGTCTGTCTCAGTGTGTATGCAGCACTGACCACCCTGCCTCGAGCTAGTCTGTCTCAGTGTGTATGCAGCACTGACCACCCTGCCTCGAGCTAGTCTGTCTCAGTGTGTATGCATCACTGACCACCCTGCCTCGAGCTAGTCTGTCTCAGTGTGTATGCAGCACTGACCACCCCTGCCTCGAGCTAGTCTGTCTCAGTGTGTATGCATCACTGACCACCCTGCCTCGAGCTAGTCTGTCTCAGTGTGTATGCAGCACTGACCACCCTGCCTCGAGCTAGTCTGTCTCAGTGTGTATGAATCACTGACCACCCTGCCTCGAGCTAGTCTGTCTCAGTGTGTATGCAGCACTGACCACCCTGCCTCGAGCTAGTCTGTCTCAGTGTGTATGCAGCACTGACCACCCTGCCTCGAGCTAGTCTGTCTCAGTGTGTATGAATCACTGACCACCCTGCCTCGAGCTAGTCTGTCTCAGTGTGTATGCAGCACTGAGCCACCCTGCCTCGAGCTAGTCTGTCTCAGTGTGTATGCATCACTGACCACCCTGCCTCGAGCTAGTCTGTCTCAGTGTGTATGCAGCACTGACCACCCCTGCCTCGAGCTAGTCTGTCTCAGTGTGTATGCATCACTGACCACCCTGCCTCGAGCTAGTCTGTCTCAGTGTGTATGCAGCACTGACCACCCTGCCCTCGAGCTAGTCTGTCTCAGTGTGTATGCAGCACTGACCACCCTGCCTCGAGCTAGTCTGTCTCAGTGTGTATGCAGCACTGACCACCCTGCCTCGAGCTAGTCTGTCTCAGTGTGTGTGCAGCATCACTGACCACCCTGCCTCGAGCTAGTCTGTCTCAGTGTGTATGCAGCACTGACCACCCTGCCTCGAGCTAGTCTGTCTCAGTGTGTATGCAGCACTGACCACCCTGCCTCGAGCTAGTCTGTCTCAGTGTGTATGCATCACTGACCACCCTGCCTCGAGCTAGTCTGTCTCAGTGTGTATGCATCACTGACCACCCTGCCTCGAGCTAGTCTGTCTCAGTGTGTATGCAGCACTGACCACCCTGCCTCGAGCTAGTCTGTCTCAGTGTGTATGCATCACTGCCCACCCTGCCTCGAGCTAGTCTGTCTCAGTGTGTATGCAGCACTGACCACCCTGCCTCGAGCTAGTCTGTCTCAGTGTGTATGCAGCACTGACCACCCTGCCTCGAGCTAGTCTGTCTCAGTGTGTATGCAGCACTGACCACCCTGCCTCGAGCTAGTCTGTCTCAGTGTGTATGAAGCACTGACCACCCCTGCCTCGAGCTAGTCTGTCTCAGTGTGTATGAAGCACTGACCACCCTGCCTCGAGCTAGTCTGTCTCAGTGTGTATGCAGCACTGACCACCCTGCCTCGAGCTAGTCTGTCTCAGTGTGTATGCAGCACTGACCACCCTGCCTCGAGCTAGTCTGTCTCAGTGTGTATGCAGCACTGACCACCCTACCCTCGAGCTAGTCTGTCTCAGTGTGTATGCAGCACTGACCACCCTGCCTCGAGCTAGTCTGTCTAAGTGTGTAAGAATCACTGACCACCCTGCCTCGAGCTAGTCTGTCTCAGTGTGTATGCAGCACTGACCACCCTGCCTCGAGCTAGTCTGTCTCAGTGTGTATGCATCACTGACCACCCTGCCTCGAGCTAGTCTGTCTCAGGTGTGTGTATGCATCACTGACCACCCTGCCTCGAGCTAGTCTGTCTCAGTGTGTATGCATCACTGACCACCCTGCCTCGAGCTAGTCTGTCTCAGTGTGTATGAATCACTGACCACCCTGCCTCGAGCTAGTCTGTCTCAGTGTGTATGCAGCACTGACCACCCTACCTCGAGCTAGTCTGTCTCAGTGTGTATGAATCACTGCCCACCCTGCCTCGAGCTAGTCTGTCTCAGTGTGTATGAATCACTGACCACCCTACCTCGAGCTAGTCTGTCTCAGTGTGTGTATGCAGCACTGACCACCCTGCCTCGAGCTAGTCTGTCTCAGTGTGTATGCAGCACTGACCACCCTGCCTCGAGCTAGTCTGTCTCAGTGTGTATGCAGCACTGACCACCCTGCCTCGAGCTAGTCTGTCTCAGTGTGTATGAATCACTGACCACCCTGCCTCGAGCTAGTCTGTCTCAGTGTGTATGCAGCACTGACCACCCTGCCTCGAGCTAGTCTGTCTCAGTGTGTGTGCAGCACTGACCACCCTGCCCTCGAGCTAGTCTGTCTCAGTGTGTATGCAGCACTGACCACCCTGCCTCGAGCTAGTCTGTCTCAGTGTGTATGCATCACTGGACCACCCCTGGCCTCGAGCTAGTCTGTCTCAGTGTGTATGAATCACTGACCACCCCGCCTCGAGCTAGTCTGTCTCAGTGTGTGTATGCAGCACTGACCACCCTGCCCTCGAGCTAGTCTGTCTCCAGTGTGTATGTAGCACTGACCACCCCTGCCTCGAGCTAGTCTGTCTCAGTGTGTATGCAGCACTGACCACCCTGCCTCGAGCTAGTCTGTCTCAGTGTGTATGCATCACTGACCACCCTGCCTCGGCTGGTCTGTCTCGGTGTATGCAGCACCTGACCACCCTGCCTCAGTGTGTCAGTGTGTGTGCAGCACTGACCACCCTGCCTCGAGCTAGTCTGTCTCAGTGTGTATGCAGCACTGACCACCCTACCTCGAGAGCTAGTCTGTCTCAGTGTGTATGTATCACTGACCACCCTGCCTCGAGCTAGTCTGTCTCAGTGTGTATGCATCACTGACCACCCTGCCTCGAGCTAGTCTGTCTCAGTGTGTATGCAGCACTGACCACCCCTACCTCGAGCTAGTCTGTCTCAGTGTGTATGCAGCACTGACCACACCCTGCCTCGAGCTAGTCTGTCTCAGTGTGTGCCTGCAGCGCACTGACCACCCCTGCCTCGAGCTGTGC
>NW_025766927.1:0-6316 GCF_003918875.1 Haliotis rubra
TAGATGATGAATCTAGTGATGGTGATCATGTAGATGATGAATCTAGCGATGGTGATCATGTAGATGATGAATCTAGCGATGGTGATCATGTAGATGATGAATCTAGCGATGGTGATCATGTAGATGATGAATCTAGCGATGGTGATCATGTAGATGATGAATCTAGCGATGGTGATCATGTAGATGATGAATCTAGTGATGGTGATCATGTAGATGATGAATCTGGGCATGGTGATCATGTAGATGATGAATCTAGTGATGGTGATCATGTAGATGATGAATCTAGCGATGGTGATCATGTAGATGATGAATCTAGCGATGGTGATCATGTAGACGATGAATCTAGCTATGGTGATCATGTAGATGATGAATCTAGCGATGGTGATCATGTAGATGATGAATCTAGCGATGGTCATCATGTAGATGATGGATCTAGCGATGGTGATCATGTAGATGATGAATCTAGCGATGGTCATCTTATGGATGATGAATCTACCGATGGTGATCGTGCAGATGATAAATCTACCGATGGTGATCATGTAGATGATGAATCTAGCGATGGTGATCATGTAGATGATGAATCTAGCGATGGTGATCATGTAGATGATGAATCTAGCGATGGTGATCATGTAGATGATGAATCTAGTGATGGTGATCATGTAGATGATGAATCTAGCGATGGTGATCATAGATAGATGATGAATCTGATGGCATGGTGATCATGTAGATGATGAATCTAGTGATGGTGATCATGTAGATGATGAATCTAGTGATGGTGATCATGTAGATGATGAATCTAGTGATGGTGATCATGTAGATGATGAATCTAGCGATGGTGATCATGTAGATGATGAATCTAGCGATGGTGATCATGTAGATGATGAATCTAGCGATGGTGATCATGTAGATGATGAATCTAGCGATGGTGATCATGTAGATGATGAATCTAGCGATGGTGATCATGTAGATGATAATCTAGCTATGGTGATGATGGTGATCATGTAGATGATGAATCTAGCGATGGTGATCATGTAGATGATGAATCTAGTGATGGTGATCATGTAGATGATGAATCTAGCGATGGTGATCATGTAGATGATGAATCTAGCGATGGTGATCATGTAGATGATGAATCTAGCGATGGTGATCATGTAGATGATGAATCTAGCGATGGTGATCATGTAGATGATGAATCTAGCGATGGTGATCATGTAGATGATGAATCTAGTGATGAATGATCATGTAGATGATGAATCTATCGATGGTGATCATGTAGATGATGAATCTAGCGATGGTGATCATGTAGATGATGAATCTAGCGATGGTGATCATGTAGATGATGAATCTAGCGATGGTGATCATGTAGATGATGAATCTAGTGAGTGATGGTGATCATGTAGATGATGAATCTAGCGATGGTGATCATGTAGATGATGAATCTAGCGATGGTGATCATGTAGATGATGAATCTAGCGATGGTGATCATGTAGATGATGAATCTAGCGATGGTGATCATGTAGATGATGAATCTAGCTATGGTGATCATGTAGATGATGAATCTAGCCATGGTGATCATGTAGATGATAGATCTAGCGATGGTGATCATGTAGATGATGAATCTAGCGATGGTGATCATGTAGATGATGAATCTAGCGATGGTCATCATGTAGATGATGAATCTAGTGATGGTGATCATGTAGATGATGAATCTACCGATGGTGATCATGTAGATGATGAATCTAGCGATGGTGATCATGTAGATGATGAATCTAGATGATGGTGATCATGTAGATGATGAATCTAGATGATGGTGATCATGTAGATGATGAATCTAGTGATAGTGATCATGTAGATGATGAATCTAGCGATGGTGATCATGTAGATGATGAATCTAGCGATGGTGATCATGTAGATGATGAATCTAGCGATGGTGATCATGTAGATAGATGATGAATCTAGTAGATGATGGTGATCATGTAGATGATGAATCTATCATGTAGATGGTGATCATGTAGATGATGAATCTAGCGATGGTGATCATGTAGATGATGAATCTAGCGATGGTGATCATGTAGATGATGAATCTAGCGATGGTGATCATGTAGATGATGAATCTAGCGATGGTGATCATGTAGATGATGAATCTAGATGATGGTGATCATGTAGATGATGAATCTAGCGATGGTGATCATGTAGATGATGAATCTAGCGATGGTGATCATGTAGATGATGAATCTAGCGATGGTGATCATGTAGATGATGAATCTAGCGATGGTGATCATGTAGATGATGAATCTAGTGATGGTGATCATGTAGATGATGAATCTAGCTGATGGTGATCATGTAGATGATGAATCTAGTGATGGTGATCATGTAGATGATGAATCTAGCGATGGTGATCATGTAGATGATGAATCTAGCGATGGTGATCATGTAGATGATGAATCTAGCGATGGTGATCATGTAGATGATGAATCTAGCGATGGTGATCATGTAGATGATGAATCTAGCGATGGTGATCATGTAGATGATGAATCTAGCGATGGTGATCATGTAGATGATGAATCTAGCGATGGTGATCATGTAGATGATGAATCTAGTGATGGTGATCATGTAGATGATGAATCTAGCGATGGTGATCATGTAGATGATGAATCTAGCGATGGTGATCATGTAGATGATGAATCTAGCGATGGTGATCATGTAGATGATGAATCTAGCGATGATGATGATCATGTAGATGATGAATCTAGCGATGGTGATCATGTAGATGATGAATCTAGTGATGGTGATCATGTAGATGATGAATCTAGTGATGGTGATCATGTAGATGATGAATCTAGCGATGGTGATCATGTAGATGATGAATCTAGCGATGGTGATCATGTAGATGATGAATCTAGTGATGGTGATCATGTAGATGATGAATCTAGCGATGGTGATCATGTAGATGATGAATCTAGCGATGGTGATCATGTAGATGATGAATCTAGCGATGGTGATCATGTAGATGATGAATCTAGCGATGGTGATCATGTAGATGATGAATCTAGCGATGGTGATCATGTAGATGATGAATCTAGCGATGGTGATCATGTAGATGATGAAATGATAGCGATGATGATCATGTAGATGATGAATCTAGCGATGGTGATCATGTAGATGATGAATCTATCATGATGGTGATCATGTAGATGATGAATCTAGCGATGGTGATCATGTAGATGATGAATCTAGCGATGGTGATCATGTAGATGATGAATCTAGCGATGGTGATCATGTAGATGATGAATCTAGTGATGGTGATCATGTAGATGATGAATCTAGCGATGGTGATCATGTAGATGATGAATCTAATGATGGTGATCATGTAGATGATGAATCTAGCTGATGGTGATCATGTAGATGATGAATCTAGTGATAGTGATCATGTAGATGATGAATCTAGCGATGGTGATCATGTAGATGATGAATCTAGCGATGGTGATCATGTAGATGATGAATCTAGTGATGGTGATCATGTAGATGATAAAATCTAGCGATGGTGATCATGTAGATGATGAATCTAGCGATGGTGATCATGTAGATGATGAATCTAGCGATGGTGATCATGATAGATGATGAATCTAGCGATGGTGATCATGAAGATGATGAATCTAGCGATGGTGATCATGTAGATGATGAATCTAGTGATGGTGATCATGTAGATGATGAATCTAGCGATGGTGATCATGTAGATGATGAATCTATCGATGGTGATCATGTAGATGATGAATCTAGCGATGGTGATCATGTAGATGATGAATCTACCGATGGTGATCATGTAGATGATGAATCTAGTGATAGTGATCATGTAGATGATGAATCTAGCGATGGTGATCATGATCATAGATGATGAATCTAGTGATGGTGATCATGTAGATGATGAATCTAGCGATGGTGATCATGTAGATGATGAATCTAGCGATAGTGATCATGTAGATGATGAATCTAGCGATGCAGTGATCATGTAGATGATGAATCTAGCGATGGTGATCATGGAGATGATGAATCTAGCGATGGTGATCATGTAGATGATGATCTAGCGATAGTGATCATGTAGATGATGAATCTAGTGATGGTGATCATGTAGATGATGAATCTAGCGATGGTGATTATGAAGATGATGAATCTATCGATGATGGTCATCATGTAGATGATGAATCTAGTGATGGTGATCATGTAGATGATGAATCTAGCGATGGTGATCATGTAGATGATGAAACTATCGATGGTGATCATGTAGATGATGATGAATCTAGCTGATGAAGATCTAGAGGAAAATTATAGATGATGAATCTAGAGATGGTGATCATGTAGATGATGAATCTAGTGATGGTGATCATGTAGATGATGAATCTAGCGATGGTCATCATGTAGATGATGAATCTAGCGATGGTGATCATGTAGATGATGAATCTAGCGATGGTGATCATGTAGATGATGAATATGATGAAACTATCGATGGTGATCATGTAGATGATGAATCTAGCGATGGTGATCATGTAGATGATGAATCTAGTGATGGTGATCATGTAGATGATGAATCTAGCGATGGTGATCATGATGAATCTAGATGATGAATGAATCTAGCGATGGTGATCATGTAGATGATGAATCTAGATGATGGTGATCATGTAGATGATGAATCTAGCGATGGTGATCATGTAGATGATGAATCTAGCGATGGTGATCATGTAGATGATGAATCTAGCGATGGTGATCATGTAGATGATGAATCTAATGATGGTGATCATGTAGATGGTGAATCATGATAGATCATGTAGATGATGAATCTAGCGATGGTGATCATGTAGATGATGAATCTAGCGATGGTGATCATGTAGATGATGAATCTAGCGATGGTGATCATGTAGATGATGAATCTAGCGATGGTGATCATGTAGATGATGAATCTAGTAGATGGTGATCATGATGATGATGAATCTAGCGATGGTGATCATGTAGATGATGAATCTAGTGATGGTGATCATGTAGATGATGAATCTAGCTTGATGGTGATCATGTAGATGATGAATCTAGATGATGGTGATCATGTAGATGATGAATCTAGCGATGGTGATCATGTAGATGATGAATCTAGCGATGGTGATCATGTAGATGATGAATCTAGTGATGGTGATCATGTAGATGATGAAACTATCGATGGTGATCATGTAGATGATGAATCTACCGATGGTGATCATGTAGATGATGACACTAGCGATGGTGATCATGTAGATGATGAAGCTAGCGATGGTGATCATCAAGATGATGAATCTAGTGATGGTGATCATGTAGATGATGAATCTAGCGATGGTGATCATGTAGATGATAAATCTAGCGATGGTGATCATGTACATGATGGAGCTAGCGATTGTGATCATGAAGATGATGAATCTAGCGATGGTCATCTGATGGATGATGAATCTAGTGATGGTGATCATGTAGATGATGAATCTACCGATGGTGATCATGTAGATGATGAAACTATCGATGGTGATCATGTAGATGATGAATCTAGCGATGGTCATCATGGAGATGATGAATCTAGCGATGGTGATCATGTAGATGATGAATCTAGTGATGGTGATCATGAAGATGATGAAGCTAGCGATGGTGATCATGAAGATGATGAATCTAGCGATGGTGATCATGTAGATGATGAATCTATCGATGGTGATCATGTAGATGATGAATCTAGCGATGGTGATCATGTAGATGATGAATCTAGCGATGGTGATCATGTAGATGATGAATCTACCGATGGTGATCATGGAAATGATGAATCTAGCGATGGTGATCATGTAGATGATGAATCTAGCGATGGTGATCATGTAGATGATGAATCTAGCGATGGTGATCATGAAGATGATGAATCTACCGATGGTGATCATGTAGATGATGAATCTAGCGATGGTGATCATGTAGATGATGAATCTAGCGATGGTGATCATGTAGATGATAGAAACTAGTGATAGTGATCATGTAGATGATGAATCTAGCGATGGTGATCATGTAGATGATGAAATCTAGCGATGGTGATCATGTAGATGATGAATCTAGCGATAGTGATCATGTAGATGATAGATCTAGCGATGATAGTGATCATAGATGATGATGAATCTAGCGATGGTGATCATGTAGATGATGAATCTAGCGATAGTGATCATGTAGATGATGAATCTAGCGATGGTGATCATGTAGATGAATCTAGTATGAATCTAGCGATAGTGATCATGTAGATGATGAATCTAGGGCGATCGATGATAGTGAT
>NW_025766928.1:0-6309 GCF_003918875.1 Haliotis rubra
TCTGTTGCCTATACAGACAGTATAACTAATGATAATCGAATTACTGATACTATACTTACGATCAGTTCTGAAGTAGATGGTGACGTCATTAATATCAACACTGTGTCATTGAGATCCACTCACCACCATTTTGGATTGCTTACGCCCGGTGTCTCTATACAGACGAAAGTGTAACTAATGACAATCAGTATTGATACTATACTTACAGTAAAGTCTGTAGAGTAGATGGTTCCATCCACCATTATCAACACTGTGTCATTAGAGATCCACTCGCCACCAGTTGGGATTGCTGCCCTCTGTCTCTATACGAAGACAGTGTAACTAATGACAATCAGTACTGATACTATACTTACAGTAGAGTTCTGATAATTAGATGGTGACGTCATGTATCAACATAATGTCATTGAGATCAGCACTCATACACCAGTTGGGATTGTTCCCTTTGTCTCTATGCAGACCGAGGTGTAACTAATGACAATCGAGTACTGATACTATACTTACAGTAAAGTCTATGAAGTAGATGGTTATCCCGCGTATCAACTTACTGTGTCTCATTGAGGATCCTCGCCACCAGTTTTGGGATTGCTGCTCTTTGTCTCTATACAGACAATTGTAAACTAATAATGACAATCAAGTAATGATACTATGCCTACGATCAGTCTCACCGAGTAGATGAATCACGTATATCAACACTGTGTCATTGAGGATCCACTCGCCACCAGTTAGGATTGGCTGCCCACTGTCTCTATACAGACGAAGTGTAAACTAATGACAATCAGTCCGTGATACTATGCGCCACAGTCAGTTCTGAAGTAGATGGAGTGACATCGCATTATCAACACTAATGTCATTTAGAGATCCACTCGCCACCAGTTTAAGATTGCTGCCCTCTGTCTCTATTACGAGACAGTGTAACTAATGACAATCAGTCATAATACTATACCTACAGTCAGTTCACGAAGTAGATGGTGACATCGCGTATCAACACTGTGTCATTAGAGATCCACTCGCCACCAGTTGGGATTGCCTTGCTGCCCTCTGTGTCTATACGAAGACAGTGTAACTAATGATCAATCCGGTACATGATACTATACTTACAGTCAGTTCACCAGGAAATTGAGATGCGGTGACGTCACGTATCCGCTTACTGTGTCATTTGAGGATCCACTCGCCACCAGTTGGGATTGTTCCCCTTTGTCTCATATACAGACGAAGTGTAACTAATGACAAATCAGTACTGACCTATAGCTACAGTAAAGTCTGAAGTAGATGAAGTGACAATGTACGTATCAACACTATTGTCATTGGAGATCCACTTTCGCCACCGAGTTGGGATTGTACCCTCTGTCTCTATACAGACGAAGTGTAACTAATGACAATCGAAGGTACTGATACTATACTTGATCCGTAAAGAGTCTGAAGTAGATGGGTGACGTCATGTATCAACTTACTGTGTCATTGAGATCCACTCGCCACCAGTTGGGATTGTTCCCTCTGTTGTCTCTATACAGACGAGATTGTAACTAATGACAATCAGCGAGTACTGATACTATGCCTTATCAGTAAAAGTCTAGAAGTAAGATAGGTTACATCCGCATTATCAACACTGTGTCATTGAGATCCACTCGCCACCATTTGGGATTACTTTTGCCCATCTGTTGCTATACAGACGGTGTAACTAATGACAATCAAGTACTGATACTATACCTACAGTCAGTTCTGAAGTAGATGAAATGGTGACGTCACGTATCAGCTTACTGTGTCAATTTGAGGATCCACTCACCACCATTTGGGATTGCTGCCCGAACTTTCTCTATAGCGAACTTAGTGTAACTAATGACCGTCCAGGTATTGATACTATATAGCACAGTCCAGTTCACAGAGTAGATGGTGACATCACGTATCAACACTGTGTCATTAGAGGATCACACTCGCACCACCATTTTTGGATTGGTGAACACGCTATTGTCTCTACAGAAGACGGTGTAACTAATGACGTCAGTATTCAATTGCTGATACTATACTTGCAGTAAAGTCACTGAGAAAGATGGTGACATCGCGCATCAACGCGCTGTAATCATTGAGGATCCACTCTCACCACAAGTTGGCATTGTTCCCCGCTTGTCTCTATGCAGACGAAGTGTAACTAATGACAATCAGTAACTGATACCTATACTTACAGTAAAGTCTGAAGTAAATGGTTCCATCACGTATCAACACTTGTAATCATTGAGATCCACTCTCGCCACCGGATTGGGATTGCTGCTTACTCTGTCCTACATACGGGCGAGTGTAACTAATGACAATCAGTATTGATACTATACTTACAGGTCAGTTCTGAAGTAGATGGGTGACATCGCATTATCAACATATTGTCGTTTAGAGTCACTCATACACCAGTTGGGATTGCTGCCCTCTGTCAAATGTCTATATAGGAGACAGTGTAACTGGCCTGACAATCAGTCAGCTGATACTATGCTTACAGTCAGTTCTGGAAGTAGATAGAGTGACGTCATGTAGCCAACACTGTGTCATTGGGAATCCACTCGCCACCAGTTTGGGATTGCTTCCTTTGTGCCTATACGAGACGGGTGTAACTAATGGCAATCAGTACTGATACTATGCCTTACAGTAAAAGTCTGAGTAGATGGTTACATCACGTATCAACAGCTTGTCATTGGGATCCACTCGCCACCATTTGGGATTGCTGCCCTCTGTTGCTAGCAAGACGAGAGGGTGTAACTAATGATGACAATCAGTCATGATGCTATACTTACAGTCTTTTCTGAAGTAAGATGGTGACGTCATGCGTATCAACACTGTGTGGTGAGATCCACTCCACCACCATTTTGGATTGTTTGCCATTTGTCTCTATACAGACAGTGCTGTAACCCTGGCCTTAATCAGTATTGATACTATACTTACAGTCAGTTCTGAAGTAGATGGTTGACATCACGTATCAACTTACTGTGTCATTGAGATCCACTCTTACCACCAGTTGGCATTGTTCCCCTTTGTCTCTATACAGACGGAATTTGTAACTAATGACGATCGAAGTACTGATACTATACTTACAGTCAGTTCTGGAAGTAGATGGTGACGTCACGTATCCAACACTGTGTCATTGAGAGTCACTCACCCACCATTTTGGATTGCTTTGCTTACATTTGTCTCTATACCAAGACCAGAGGTCATGCCTCAATAGGACAGAGTCAGTATTGATCCATCCACTTACAGTCAGTTCTGAAGTAGATGGTGATGACGTAAAGCGTAACACTGTGTCATTGTTGAGGATCCACTCGCCCATAGTTGGCGTTGTTACTTTGTCTCTCGCCTACAGACAATGTGGCTTCAATGACAATCAGTACTGATGCTATAACACGGTAAAGTCTAGAGTAAATGGTTCCATCGCGTATCAACGCTTATTGTCGGTGAAGGATCCACTCGCCACCAGTTGGGATTGCTGCGCTTTGTCTCTATACGAGACGGGTGCCTTCAATGACGATCAGTCATGATGCTATATACTTGCAGTCAAGTTCTGAAGTAGATGGTGACATCACGTATCAACACTGTTATGTTGGGATCCACTCGCCACCAGTTGGGATTAGCTGCCCTGTCTCTGTACGAAGACGGTGTAAGCTAATGGTGACGATGAGTCATGATGCTATACTTACGAGGAAGTTCTGGAAGTAGATGGTGACATCATGTATCAACCTGTGTCATTGAGATCGCTCCATACCAGTTGGGATTGCTGCCCTTTGTCTCTATACGAGACGGTGCTTGGCTTCTTCGACAATCCAGTCATGATGCTATACTTGCAGTGGAGTTCTGGAAGTAGATGGGTGACATCACGTATCAACTTGCTGTGTCATTGGGATCCACTAGCCACCAGTTGGGATTACGCGCCCTCTCTGTCTCCTATACAGAACCAGTGTAGGCTAATGATGACAATCAGTCATGATGCTATGCTTTACAGTCAGTTCTGAGTAGATGGGTGACATCACGTATCAACACTTAATGTCATTTGAGATCCACTCGCCACCAGTTGGGATTGCTGCCCTCTGTCTCTATACAGACGAGGTATAACTAGTGAAACAATCGGTACTGATACTATGCTTTGAGTCAGTTCACAGAGTAGATGGGTGACATCACGTATCAACACTGTGTCGATTTGAGATCCACTCGCCACCAGTTAAAGGATTGCTGCCCTCTGTCTCTGTACAGAGACAGTGTAACCTAATGAGTAATCAGTCATGGTACTATACTTACAGTCAGTTCTGAAGTAGATGGGTGACATCGTATCAACACTGTGTCAGTTGAGGATCCACTCGCCACCAGTTGGGATTGCTGCCCTCTGTCTCTATACAGAGCAGTGTAACTAATGACAATCAGTACTGATACTATGCTTACAGTCAGTTTCAAAGTTGATGAAAGGTGACATCGCGTATCAACACCTATGTCATTGGGATCCACTCGCCACCAGTTGGGATTGCTGCCCTCTGTCGCTATACGGACAGGTGTAACTAATGACAATCAGTGCCTGATACTATACTTACAGTCAGTTCTGAAGTAGATGGTGACATCACGTATCAACACTGTGTCATTGAGATCCACTCGCCACCAGTTGGGATTGCTGCCCTTTGTCTCTATACGAGACAGTGTAACTAATGACAATCAGTACTGATACTATACTTACAGTCCAGTTCTGAAGTAGATGGTGACATCACGTATCAACACTGTGTCAATTTGAGATCCACTCGCCACCAGTTGGGATTGCTGCCCTCTGTCTCTATATACCAATGACAATCAGTCCTTGATACCCTAACTTACATGAGTTCTCGAAGTAGATGGGTGACAGTACTGTGTCATTGAGATCCACCAGTACCAGGTCAAATTATACTATACAGTCAGTGTCTGTAAGACTATCAGTACTGATACTCATAATTTGAAGTCTGAATAAAATGGCTATCCCATCACGTATCAACACTGTGTCATTGAGATCCACTTCGCCACCAGCTGGGATTGGCTTCGCCCTTGTCCTCTATACAGACAGTGTAACCAATGACAATCAGTACCGATACCATACTCTACAGTCAGTTCTGAAGCAGATGGCATCGCCGCTGCATCAACTTGCACTGCGTCGGTGAGATCCACTCGCTTTTAAGTTGGAAGTTGGAACACGCTTTTGTCTCATCTAGCGGGCAGGTGTAACCAATTTGATAATAAATCAATTCGACGACCATACTTTACGGTAAAGTCTGAGAGTAGATGGTTACGTCAAATAATCGGCACTGTGTCATTGAGATCCACCCGCCACCAGTTAGAGATTGCTGCCTTTTGTCCTCTCATACAAGACGGTGTAACTAATGACAATCAGTAATGATACTCATGCTTCACAGTCTAAGTCTCTGCCGAAGCAGATGAGACCTCGCTGCATCAACACTGTGTCATTGAGATCCACTCGCCACCAGTTCAGATTGCCGCCCCTCATCTCTGCTACAAGACAGTGTAACTAATGATGACAATCAGTACTGATACTATGCACGATTCAGGTTTCAAATCTGATGCAGAAGGTGACATCCTTCATCAACACCTATGTCGACTGAGATCCACTCAACACCAGTTGGGATTGCCTGCCACACCGTCGCTATACCGATATGGTGCAACTAATGGAAATCAAATTCGCTGATACTATACTTACAGTCGATTCCAGAGTAGATGGTGACATCACTGCATCATTACTTCGTGTCATTGAGATCCACTCGCCACCATTTTGGGATTGTTGCCCTCCAGGTCTGTACAGACAGTGTAACTAATGACAATCGAGGAGCATCGATGGACTCTACAAGGAACCAGCCCTAGCTTAGGATGGGTGATTATTCGCCTTATCAACGCTGTGTAATTTGAGATCTACTTTCGCCACCAGCTGGCATTGAAATCTCTTGTCCTCTATATGCAGAACGTTGCTTAATCTTCATTTATCCATCTGTACCGGATACCATAATTTACAGTAAAGCCCGAAGCAAATGGTTCCATCACGCATCAACACTGCAAGTCATTGAGATCCACTCGCCACCAGTTGGGATTGCTGCCCTCTGTCTCTATACAGACAGTGTAACTAATGACAATCAGTATGATACTATACCAGAAGTAAGTTCTGAAGTAGATGGTTCCATCACGTATCAACACTGTGTCATTGAGGATCCACTCGCCACCAGTTGGGATTGCTGCCCTTTGTCTCTATACAGACAGTGCGAAACAGTAGGCAAATCAAATTTTGATACTGCTTACTTATGGCCGCGTAGCGCG
>NW_025766929.1:0-6268 GCF_003918875.1 Haliotis rubra
TTCCAACAAAGCAATGATTATTTGGCTGGGGCTGCAGTCACAGTTCCCCAAGCATGACATGCTCATTTCCCCGTGTGTGAAATGAACAACTCCAGTGTGACTGACATCTGATGGTAATGACCAAAGGAAATTCACGGTTGTGCGCCCTCAAAAGC
Organism: Haliotis rubra; assembly: GCF_003918875.1. Taxonomy (NCBI): domain Eukaryota; kingdom Metazoa; phylum Mollusca; class Gastropoda; order Lepetellida; family Haliotidae; genus Haliotis; species Haliotis rubra. The sequence goes on from NW_025766929.1 coordinate 156, forward strand.
CTTTGGACATCAAACAAAACAATATTCTTCGCTGAAACATGGGTGTCGGTGAAAAAAGATCAGCGACTACTGCCCAATTTGTGACGCCCGTCATTTAACACATGCAAAGGCAAGGGAAATTATTCATCTTAACTTTAATTATGGTACGGAGTTCACCTCAGACAAATTGTACTTGATCCAGTACCAGCTTGACTGAGTTAAGGCATTGATTTGTTGTAGAATCGTGATACTCAGTAGAGAGCATTATAAACACACGCGTGTTGTGAATCAATGCCATAGAGTAGCGTCATAACAACTGTCCGGTAGAGGTGACGTCATGTTCGAGGTCAGATGCTCTGCCGTGGACAGCGGAATGTAATCTGACAGTACAGCATTCGCAGTGATCACCTCAAACTAAAAAAACCCCATAAAGTATAATAAAGTATTTCTTGCAGTAAGTCATACTACATCATGACGTTATGACAACATCATAAAGAAATATGACGTCAGACCACGCCGCAGTATTTCAAGTAATTGGAACATAATCAGACATTTCAAGACTGTCTTAAAATGAAAATACGTTTTTTATTCACTTCCAGATTTGTTTATTAAAACGCATTATTAAAGAACATTTGAGCAAAGCTCGACTATCACGTGCACACTAACCAATCTGTAAACGATCTTCTAGGAATGTATTTTGGAGGGGCTACAGACACTTACTTCGTATAACTTGATATATGGAAATATGAAGCGCAGAAGTCGTATCTGTTACCATGACAACCATATTATATCTGGTTATCCGTCAGGGGAAACAATTACAGATTCCATGGCCGTGAGATCCAAAGCAGACATAGTCAGGGTTGTTTATTGAGGAGCGGGAGAGGCGTGTGAGAGAGTGAGTGAGTGCGTGAGTGTGACTTTGTGAGTGTGTGAGAGTGGAGGTGGTGACAAGGCTACGACACTGTCGAAATTATTAGAAACAATCCAAGGTCACAGGATCCAGGTGCACCAAGGGGACGGAACTCTACACAACAAAACTAAACCTATTAAACAAACCCACTATGAAGATAGAAGTGATTCACTGTTAAAATTTAAAAGGATAAACAGAGCTTTCAGAAAAGTGTTTCGTAACACCAGCTGAATATTTGATTCCTGTAATATGCTTAAACGTTTCGCATCTTCATCGCGTTTTTTTCTGACAGATTTCGAATTGACAACAAGTCTACATATATTTCTCCCCTGGCTTTTACAAATATCCTCCAGATTCAGCCATACATCGTCATCCGCTATGACTAATATCAACATGGTGACATTTATTTGTCACGATGTTATAAATCTGATTTCACGCAAGGACTGACGTAATCAGGTGCTCTTTAGCACATCTTATACAATAAACATATCACGGGAGGCATTGCTACCTAAATATATCACGGTTTGGGAATGTTGAGCAATTTCGTGAAAGGTATATTAGATGGAGCGATGTTTTATTATTTACATGAACCTATATATTTTTTATCTTCAGTTTTAACGTTTTTACCCTCAGACAATGTTAGAGTATTGTTAGAAAAATCCTGATATCTGATCTCAGTAAGGTGTTAGTGAAATGTCGACTGCAAAATTACATTGATCCGGTTGCTGTCGATAACCTGACTTATTGCACATTTACAGCAGGACTTATTTGTTGAAACGCAGAGGTTAAACCCGAGTTTCGTAATCTCAAAACCTAATTTTGAAATCAGTTAAAGACCACACATGACCAAAAAGCCCGCAAACATATATGTCGTTTTCTGATTTGCTGAGCGCTATTCTATTATTTTCAATGTACCCCGCTTACAAGCGAGTAACATTTTGTATGCTACCCTCTACGGAATGCCGAACTGTGGGAATTCATTTGGTACTTCATGTTAGTAACTCTTTATCTCGAATAATTGAATCACGTATAATGTACGGAAATTACCCACGGAATTATGTTTGGCGAATGCATATCGATGGAAGGAAGATAATTTGTATAAGTGGCCCTATGGTCAATGGTGCATTTATGCGCAACCTGCAAATTTACGAATCATAGCGACATCAGTAAATCAATAGATGCCCATTGACAATACATGTATGTGGTACATCACAAGGGTTACCTTAAACGCTAAGTCAGCATATTCTGTGCGAAGTACCACAAGGAACACATAGCGTTGAAAACGATCAAATGCTAGCCACTAAGTGGTAAAATAGATTATTCAAATATACCCCTTTTACCAATACTCCTGCAAATGGTATTTCGTTTGCATTGAAAAGATTTACACATTACAATACGTGTTAAGCCCATTTCTGGTGTCCCCCGCCGTGATATTCAGTTCCCATGGGAACACAACAAATGATAAGAATTTTAACATCCTGATGTTTCTTGAATACAACGCCCGCATATTGACATTAATATCACAAACGCCGCTCCTAGACCCAGTGTGTATCGTCCTTCTACGTATACGTGTGTCAAATAAGCGTTAAAATGAAACACTTGGAATTTCATAGTTAAATTAAAGTGAAAACAACATCCACTTACATGTGTGAAGCCCATTTCTGGTGTCCCTAGCCGTGATATTGCTGGAATATTGCTAAAACTAAACTCACTCACTCATCATTATACATACACCGTTTTAAAAAGCGAAATGGGTTGTAAAACTTGCATACTTGGTGGATGAATTCCATCTTATCCTGATTGTGTACATTGATGCTGATGATGTCAGTGGCCGGGATACCGCCATTGTCTTACTGGTGGAATGTTGCAGAGTGTGGCGTTAAACAGCCAGCAAAATACCATATATACTTTATGCTTAATACTTAATAAAAAACTTGTTTCCTATGGGTGGTATTTCTTTCATAATTAAAAAAATTCTGATTCATTTCGTTTTTCTCGTTGAAGTTTTTAAAGACTTGTTACTTATTAACGCTGTTACATTTCTGAAACACAAAAATACATCGGCATTAAACATTCACAATTGTGAAAAGTAAATTTTATGAAATATTCGACTAAACAATATATAATATATATGAGTGTTTTTAATACAAGCCCAAATGAAGTTGATTCTCGATTGTGTGCATGTACATGCATATCCTATGATTATAAGCCCCTTGTTGGTGATATTGACAATACACCAGCTGTCTACATTAACAGCTGATGACAAAACTCTGTCAATATGCTCTGTCATATGTAATACCAGTTATAGGAAGGTGTCGATTACAGAAATATGCCATGAATAGTTTTCGTTGTGATATGATAACAGCGGAAAGTTAATAAAACATTCAGACAGTAGACGACAGAAGTTAACAAATATCATGAAACGATTCCACCCCTGGAAATGGATGCTATAACCAGGTGTACGAGAGGCACGTTATTGAGTCATTTACCTGTGCTGTCTCCATCCTTTCTCGTATACCTGGCTGTTCCTCTCTTTTGCACTCCTCCTTCGTACAAATAGTGAATTGTGTAAATACATGTATGTTAATGATAGTTTGTTAAACAACTTTTTTAGTATTACAACATAAATTCTGCAAAAACTGACGGATTTGGTCTGATGTTCTAATTATGATCAGCGTTTAATTGCGTATAATATGTTTATTATTTTTCGAGTTAGATTGCAATTCATCGGTCCGCTTTGAGCCAAACGGACTATAGTATTGAGATCCTACTAAAGCTTGGATAAAAATACATGTCCTTGACATGAAATACTGATTTCAGAACGAAAACGCTCGGGGTCCCCAACATATTATGTCTGGCGAGCTGGGGAGTTTCAGTCACTCGCTGTGGTCTGAAAGAGCCCTGTATCCGAAGTGTGTACATTTTACTTTCCGTCGCTGAGAGGGACTAATATAATTAAATAGTACGGTGTTTTAAAACGTTTCGGAAAAAAATAATTTGTTCCATGAACTCTTCACTGTTATTTTGTAGCTTCAGCGATTAAATAGGGACAGTATATTTGTTTGTGGTTCAATACAGCTGAACCTGAAAGTCATGATGGATGAATGGCCGATGATGACGTGTTGGCGATGCAGTGTTCACGATGCCGTGTTTAAGATACAGTGTTCATAATGCAGTGTTAAATGAGTGTTCATGATGCAGTGGTAACGTACAGTGTTCATGATGCAATGGTAGATACAATGTTCATGATGCAGTGGTAACATGTGTTGCGTTGCGTGCACGTTTGGCGTTGGGTAGTGATATCAGTGTTCATGATACAATGGTAACGTACTGTGTTCATGATGCAGTGGTACATGCAAAGCATTTCATGAAGTGCAGTGGTAACAGATACAGTGTTCATGATGCAATGGTAAACATACTGTGTTCATGATGCAGTGTCACAGATACATTATTCATTGTGCAGTGTTAAAAGATACAATATTCATGATGAAGTGTTTAAGATGAAATATTCATTGATGCGGTGTTAAAGATACAATATTGATGCAGTAGTGTCAAGATGCAATATTCATGATGCAGTGTTAAAGATACAATATTCATGATGCAGTGTCAAAGATGCAATATTCATGATGCAGTGATAGAGTTTGATTATTATGATTGTCTCTATCAGCACATCTTATTGATGTGTCCCTATGAAACTCTAAAGTAGCATGTTTTCAATATAGCTCAAACTAACAACACACACATGCTTCCCTCTCCCTTCACATTACCTGTAACAGGACATCGTATATCATCTTAAAACACACTGTATATTATTCTAAAATTCTGTATTTCGGAACATTACTTGAGGAAAGTCTTTTACCTTCTGGCTATGTCTGTAACTGAAATAAAGTACAGATTTATTCCAACATGCAACGATTAACAACTGAGGGATGCAATCACAGTTCCCAAAGCATGACATGCTCATTTTCCCGTATTATTGAAATGAACAACTCAGTGTGACTGACATCTGATGGTAATGACCAAAAGGAAATTCACAGTTATTGCGCCCTCAAAGCCTTTGGACATCAAACAAAACAATATTCTCTTATAGCACTGAAACAAGGTATCCAGTGTGAAAGATCTTAGCGACTACTGCCCAATTGTAACGCCAAATCATTAACACATGCAAAGGCAAAGGGAAATTATTCATCTTAACTTTAATTATGGTACGGAACACCTCAGACAAATTATTGCCAGTCCAATACCAGGTTAACTGGAGTTAAGGCGACTGTTTGTTGCATGGGAATCAATGATATCAGTGAAGCATTACTAAACACCCTGCGATATGTGTGAATCAATACCATGGTACCGTCATAACAGCAATAGAGTAGAGGGCGTCATGTTCAAGGTCAGATGCTCTGCCGTGGACAGCGGAATGTAATCTGACAGTACAGCATTCGCAATCAGTCACCTCAAACTAAAAAAACACGCAAAGTATAATAAAGTATTTTCTTGCGGTAAGTCGTACTACATCATGACGTTATGACGACATCATAAAATGTATTAATCAGACCAAGTAATTTATGAACATAATCAGACATTTCAAGACTGTCTTAAAATGAGAAAATACGTTTTATTCTTCCAGATTCGTTTATTAAAACGCATTGTGTATTAAAGAACATTTGAGAATGCAAGCTCGCTCTATCACGTGCACACTAACCAATCCATGAGCGATCTTCTGGGAATCCGTTTGGAGGGGCTACAGACACTTGCGCTGTATAACTTGATATATGGAAATATGAAGCGCAGAAGTCGTATCTGTTACCATGACAACCATATTATATCTGGTTATCCGTCCAGGAAACAATTACGAATTCCATGGCCATTGAGATCAAAGCGAACATAGTCAGGGTTGTTATTGAGGGCGGGAGAGGCGAGAGTAGTGAGTGCGTGGTGACGGAGGTGTGAGTGAGTGAGATGAAATATAGGGCTTCGGCACTGTCGGGGAAGTATTAGAAACATTCCAAGGTCACAAGATCTCTGGGTGCACCAAGAGGACGGAACTCTACACAGCAAAACTAAACCTATTCAAACAAACCCACTGAAGGGCCAGAAGTGATTCCCATTTAAAATTTAAAAAGGATACACAGAGCTTTCAGAAAAAGTGTTTCGTAACACCACAGCTGAATATTTGATTCCTGTAATATGCTTAAACGTTTCGCATCTTGCTAATGCAGCAACTGCA
>NW_025766930.1:0-6213 GCF_003918875.1 Haliotis rubra
CACTATACAATGTAGAGGTTACTGGGTACATGGATGTACTCTAGTATACCATGTGGAGGTTACTGAGAATTACATGGATGTGCTCTACTATACCATGTAGAGGTTACTGGGTACATGGATGTACTCTACTATACCAAATGTGGAGGTTGCTAGGTACATGGATGTACTACACTATACCATGTAAGATTACTGGGTGCATGTGCTCCACTATACTTTGTCAGAGGTTACTGGGTACATGGATGTACTCCTCCTATACCATCAATGGAGGTTACTGGGTACATGGATATACTCAATATACCATGTAAGAGGTTACTGGGTAAATGGATGTACTACACTTTATACCATATAGAGGTTACTGGGAACATGGATGTATTCCACCATACCATGTAGAGGTTACTGGGTACATGGGATGTACTCCACTATACCATGTAAGAGGTTACTGGGTACATGGATGTACTCCATATACCGTATTATGGAGGTTACTGGGTACAGGGATGTACTACACTATACCATTGGGGGTTACTGGAATTTTTGGGGTGTACTCCACTTTATACCGTAATGGAGGTTACTGGGTACATGGATGTACCTACACTATACCATGTAAGGGTTACTGGGTACATGGATGTACTCCACTATACCATGTGGAGGTTACTGGCTGCATGGATTATGCTCCACTATACCATGTAGGGTTACTGGAGTACATGGATGTATGCCATGTGGAGGTTACTGGGTACATGGATGTACTACACCTATACCATGTAGAGGTTACATGGGTACGCTGGATGCTTGCTCCACTATACCGTATAAGAGGTTACTGGGTACATGGATGTACTACACTTATACCATGTAGTAAGGTTACTGGGTACATGGATGTACATACTATACCATGTAGAGGAGGTTACTGAATTGCATGGATGTACTCACACTCATACCATGTAGAGGTTATTGGGTACATGGATGTGCTCCACTATATACATGTATGAGGGTTACTGGTACATGGATGTACTCCCGCATATACCATGTAGAGGTTACTTCTGGGTACATGGATGTGCTCCACTATACCATGTCGTGAGGTTACTGGGTACATGGATGTGCTGCACTATACCATGTGTGAGGTTGCTGGCATTACATGGATGTGCTACACGCTCTACCACCATGTGGAGGTTACTGAGTACATGGATGTACTACACTATACCTTCCATGTAGGAGTTACTGGGTACATGGATGTACTCCCTTCTATACCACATGTAGAGTTGTTACTGGGTACATGGATGTAGTACACTATACCGTATAGGGGTTACTGGGTACATGGATGTAACTCCACTATACCATGTGGAGGTTACTGGAATTTATGGATGTACTCCACTATACCATGTAGAGGGTTACTTGGGTACATGGATGTACTACGCCTCTACCATGTGGAGGTTACTGGGTACATGGATGTACTCCACTATACCATGTGGTGAGGCCATTGGCTACATGGGATGCTACTCCACTCATACCATGTAGAGGTTACCCAGTACATGGATGTACTACACTCTACCATGTAAGGAGTTACTGGGTACATGGATGTACTCTACTATACCATGTCGAGGGTTACTGGGTACAAGTGGATGTACTACACTATGCTTAATGTAGAGGTTACTGGAATTTACATGGATGTACTCTACTATACCGTAATGGAGGTTACAAGAAGCTACATGGATGTACTCCACTATACTCATGTAGAGGTTACTGGAGTACATGGATGGCCTCCACTATACAATGTATGAGGTTACTGGGTACATGGATGTACTTTAGTATACCATGTAAGGTGGAGGTTACTGAGTACATGGATGTACTACACTAGACCATGTAGAGGTTACTGGGTACATGGATGTAGTTCTTACTATACCATGTGGAGGTTACTGGGTACATGGATGTACTACACTGCTCACCATGTAGATGTTACATGGGTACATGGATGTGCTCCCACTTATACCATGTCGAGGTTACTGGGCACATGGATGTGCTCCACTATACCATGTGGAGGTTACTGGGTATTGATTATGGATCGCCTCCCTCTATACCATGTGGAGGGTACTGGGTACATGGATGTATTCCACCATACCATGTGGAGGTTACTGGGTAGATGGATGTACTCCGCACTATACCATGTGTAGGTTACTGGGTGATACGTAGTGTACTCTCACCGCTACCATGTAAAGAGGTTACTAGATTTTACGGATGTACTCCACTATACCATGTAGATGTTACTGAATTTACATGGATGTACTCTACTATACCATGTAGAGGTTCCTGGGTACATGGATGTACTCCTCTATACCATGTGGAGGTTACTGGGTTCCATGGATATATGCTCCACTATATACCATGTGGAGGGTTACTGAGTACATGGATGTACTCCACTGCTCACCATGTAGAGAGGTTACTGGGTACATGGATTGCACTCCTCTATATACCATGTGGGAGGGAATTACTGGGTACATGGATGTATTCCACCATATCATTATGGAGGTTGCTGCGTACATGGATGTACTCCTCACTTACCATCTGGGAGGTTACTTTGTTGCTGGAAGTTCTACACTCATACCGTAGCAGAGGTTACTGGGTACATGGATGTATCTCCACCGCCTACCATGTGGAGGTTACTGGGTACATGGATGTACTCCCTCTATGCCCATGTGGAGGGTACTGGGTACATGGATGTATTCCACCATACCATGTGGCGGAGTTACTGGAGTACATGGATGTACTCCTCTATACCATGGAGTGCCACGGGTACGGGATGTTCACCACCTGTAATGCTGGAGTTGCGGGTGCATGGATGGCACTCCACTTCTCACCGTAATGGCGGGAGTTACCCAGGTACATGGATGGCGCTTACCCGTAATGGAGGTTACGGGTACATGGATGTACTCCACCATACCATGTGGAGGTTTTACTGGGTACATGGATGCTTGCTCCGCCATACCCATGCTCGGAGTTGCTGGTACATGGATGTTCTCCCCTCACCGTAATAGGAGGTTTTCACCAGATACGTAATGGATATGCTCCGCCTCATGCGAGGAGTTAGCACGGAATTACGCCGGATGCGGCGCTCCACTATACCATGTAGAGGTTACTGGATTACGCTGGATGTACTCCACCGCGCACCGTAGCGGAGGATTCGCACAAAAGATACATGGATGTACTCCACCGCGCAATATAGGGGTACTTTGGGTACATGAAGATGCCACTGTACCATGCTAGAGTTCACTGGGTACATGGATCGCCTCCCACATACCCAGCAGATGGTACATGGATGTACTCTACTATACCGTGGGAGGTTACTGGGTACGCCGGATTGTACTCCTCATACCCATGTGGAGGTTACTGGGTACATGGAAGTTCTACACTATACCCGTAGCGGGGATTTACTGGGTACATGGATGCTTTTCACTACTATAGAGTTGCTGGGTTCCATGGATATACTCCACTATACCAAATATGGAGGTTACTGGAGTACATGGATGCCTCCATATACCATGTCAGGGTTACTGGGGTACATGGATGTGCTCCTCTATACCGTAATGGAGTTACTTGGTACATGGATGTATTCACCGCCTGTAATGGAGATTTACTGGAGTACATGGATGTACTCCCTCTATACCATGTGGAGAGTGCTGGGTACATGGATGTATTCCACCATACCATGTGGAGGGTTACTGGGTACATGGATGTACTCCACTATATGATGTAAGAGGTTACTGGGTACATGGATGTACTTCATAAACCATGTAAGGGTTACTGGGTACATGGATGTGCTCCACTATACCGTCATAAGGATTCGCAGGTTCCATGGATATATACTCCGCTTCCACCATGTGGAGGATTCGCCAGGAGTGCCGCGGATGTGCCTCCACTTTATACCATGTCGAGGTTACTGGGTACATGGATTGGTAGCTCCTCTATACCGTAATGGGTTAGCGGTACGCGGATGTATTCCACTACATATGCATGTGGAGGTTACTGGGTACGGCGGATGTATACTCCTATACCATGGAGAGTGCTGGGTACATGGATGCTTATTCCACCCAGCACCATGTAGGTTGCTGGGTACGGCGGATGTACTCCACTAACATGATGGCAGGGTTACCGGGTAGCTGGATGTACTTCCGCAAACATACTGGAGTTGCTGGGTACATGGATTATGCGCTTTCCACCATGTAGATGTTACTTCGGTACATGGATGCTCTACTATATACCAGCAAGTTGCACCGATTCCACATGGATGTACTCCACTATACCGTAATGGAGGTTACTTTTACGATTCATGGTTATACTCCACTATATCGATAATGGAGTTCGCACAAAATTTTGCAGCCGGGAAGTTCTACATATACCGCCGCTAAGGGTTACGGGTACATGGATGTACTCTACTATACCATCGTAGGGAAGTTGCTAAGGTTTCCGCTGGATATTATGCTCCACTCCATACCGTCATGGGGTTAGCACAGGTCACATGGATGTATTGCTCCGCTATATACCATGTGGAGGTTACTGGGTACATGGATGTATATAACATACCATGTAATTACTGGGTACGCTGGATGTGACCACCATACCGTAATGGAGTTGCTGATTTTTATGGATTAATATACTTACCATGGAGTTACTGAACATGGATGTGCTTCCGCCGCCATGTGGAGGTTACTGGGTACAGCGGATGTACTCCACGCCATGTAAAGGTTACCAGAGGTACATGGATAACGCTTCACTGACTTCGTAATGGAGGGTTGCTGGGTACGGCGGATAGCGCTCCACTATACCGTAATAAGATGTTTACGCGCAGAATTCACGGCGGATTATACCGCTATACCAATATAGAGGTTACCGTTTGTGGATGGCGCTCCCTTTACTTACCATGTGGAGATTTACTGGGCATAGTTTATCTCCGCTATATCATGTGGAGGTTACCGTTACATGGAGTTCTGCTATACCGTATGAAGTTGCTGGAATTTTGCTTGAATTATGCTCTACTAACACCATGTGGAGTTACTGGGTTCCATGGATATATCCCATAACGTAACGGAGTTACTGGGTACATGGATGTACTCCTCTATACCATGTGGAGATTACACCGGGTACGCTGGATTATACCATTCCACATACAAGCGGCGGGTTACTGGTTTATGGTGTACTCCACTATATACCATGTGGAGTTGCTGGGTTTATGGATTACACTTCACCATATTGTGGAGTTGCTAGGTTCCAGCGGATATATCCACTATGCCGTATTGGAGTTACTTTGCGATTTACATGGATCGCTCACCTAACACCCATAGCTAAGGAGGTTACTACCGGGTATGGATATTCCTCATCACTACCATGTGGAGAGGTACTGGGTACGCCGGATGCTTGATTTCACCGCGCAATATGGAGGTTCACGGAGGTACATGGATGTACTCCCCATACGATGTAGAGTTGCCGGGTACGCGGGTACTCCACTATACCGTAATGGAGGTTACTGGGTACATGGATATACTCCCTTTATCGCCAACAGAGGTTACCGGGTACATGGAGTTCCACCATTATATGCCATGTAGGAGGGTTACTGGGTGGATGGCACTCCATATGCCATATGAATTATAGATTGCATGGATTGCCTTCCTACTATACCCATGTAAGTTACTGGGTACATGGATGTCGCTCCTCATACCGTGACAGGGAGTTACTGGGTACATGGATACGCCACTCCCATATCATGCCGAGATTTACTGGAATACATGATTTAGCCTCACTCTATACCATGTAGGTTGTACTGGGTACATAGATGTTCTCCGCACTATACCATGTAGGGATTACTGGGTTCCATGGATATACTCCACTATACCGTAATGGAGGTTACTGGGTGATGCGGATGTACTCCACTATATACCGTAATGGAGGTTACTGGAATTTTATGGATTTACTCCTCTATACCATGTGGAGAAGTGCTGGGTACATGGACAGGTTGGGATTACTGGGTACATGGATGTACTCCACTATACTATGGAGTGGAAGTTACTGGGTACATGGATATACTCCATATATATCATGTGGAGGAGTTACTGGAGTACATAAGAGTTCACCACATTTTATACCATGTGGAGGTTCTGGGTACATGGAAGTTCTACGATATACCATGTAAGAGGTTACTGGGTACATGGATGTACAACCAGCGTAGCCGGG
>NW_025766931.1:0-6155 GCF_003918875.1 Haliotis rubra
ATAAAGTCAACCTCAAATTTCAGATTCTGTCCAACAACCTTAGCACGCTTAAATAGCTGGCGGAATTCCTTGCTTTCATCGCGGAGTCTTCATGCATCACTAAGAGAGGATCAAAATCCGATAGAAGCTAAGATATGCTTTTAAATAGTACAATAGGAATTCTGTCATGAAAGGAGCCTCCTACATTCATCAAGCCTGACCTCCAGAGTTAGGGTTTAAAGTAGCCTAAACAGTTCAAGAGGAGGAACGAGAATTGGTGGAGCTCTGTTATCAGACATGATCATTCTGGTCAAACAGGTCAGACTCTGGATGTCTTGTTTTTGTCCAATCAACTTCTCAAAGGAATGGAGGACTGGCACAGCCAAAGTATTGGTGGCTTTGACCTTGTTTACGAGCATTTAGCTCCTGAGCTCCAGATTTTCTTTAAACAGGATTTGTACTCGGCCCGAAGAAGTTTTTCTTGAATCTGGGCATTCTGGAGATTGTCTCGAACTTGCATTCCAAGATAGGTGGGCCCTGATCTTCCACCAAGACGCTCAATAACTCCTCCCCCCTTGTAACCTGACCGATCCATCATTAAGTTACCTTGCCACGTTTCAAATGAAAAGGTATTACATTTTATCAAGTCCAAATGTCATACCAATATCATTAGAAAAGGACTCGACAAAGGAGAACCTGCTCTTTCAAATTGGAATGTCCTTTGGCATGGGAGTTCGATGTCATCCATGTAAAAGGAGATGAGTAAAGAGGTCATTGGGGATCTGTGCTGAGGAGGTCCGGGATGGTAACCCTCCTCTTTATTGAGCAGAAAGCTCAAAGATTTAGAGAAAGAGACAAAAAGCAAAGGACTAAAGGAATCCCCTGAAATATTCCCCTTCTGACTTTGGAATAGATTCCAGAAGTCTGCACCTGCTTATTATGAGTACATCTCAGCAGGAGTTGGAGTTGACCAGCAACTCATTAAGGACTTGAGTAAAATCAAGTAGTCGCTCAGGGAGAGTCAATACAATGAAAGAGACTTCAGAATCCATTCGTGAGGGATAGAGTCATTTATGCTTTTTGTAGATCAATCCAGCACATGTAAGAGGTTCGCGGTGATATGTTTTAGCCTCTTCAAAATCATTTTCTGTACAAAGAAGTTGATCCTTGCACCCCTAACATCCCTTTCTTGGCCTTCTGCTATCTGTAAGATTATATCATTATGGAAGAGCGAAGTAAAGATGACACGAAGGAGTTTGTCAAACACCCACCAATGAATATTTTTGTGATTGCCCGTATTCAAACATGTGATAGGGCGGAAGTTTTTGCAGGATCAGTCAAGAGTCTCCTTTCTTGGGAGAAATTATTGCGACCTTTTACCCAAGAACCATGGAGGAACATCACACGTGTGTCCACGAGAGTGATGAAACAGTGCAGTAATGGTGTTTGGACACTGGGGAACCAGTTTCTCAATACCGGTTTCGAGATGCCATCGAATTTTCTGGAGCTGTATTAGATTTGGACTTTTTTATAACACTTTTCAGGCAATCTGGTGCAGGGATGTAACAGACAAACGACCCTAGTTACCTTCTCATGCATTGCATGGTCGCCAATCACTGACCCATGGTGCCTCAAAGTTACAGTTGCCGGGTACAGACCACAACTGTTTCCAGAACCTTTCATTGTGGCATCCATGGGAGGCCGTTTGTCATGTTCACCATCACCTTTTGTGTTTCAGTTGCCTGTAGAAGTGTTTTTCATTATTTCTAAAAGTTTATTTTGTTTGATGAATTTATTTTTTCTTTTTTCCCATTTTTTCTTTTTCTTTCTGTCCAAACCTTTATTTTGGCCTTAAAGGGAATCGACAATTTGGAGAAGTACCTTTTCTTTTGTTGTCTTATGTATTATAATTTAAGATTTTCTCCAAATTGACTTTTGCGTTTTGACATTGGACTCCCCTGATGATCTTAACTTCCAGGCACAGTTCTATCCAGGAAATGTATTTTTCTGGTTTCCGTTAGTTTTACTTGAAACCGGTTTTTCTTTGAAGATTGTATTTGTTCTTGAGTGCTTCAGATGTTTTTTCTTTGGAAACTGTGTAGAAGTTCCTCCAAAGGTTCGAGCAGCAGCGTAGACACAACAATTAACTTCATGTAATGAACAGTCCGATAAAGTTTCATAGAAATAATATCATTTAATAGAATTGATTTCATTTTGGGGAAAAGATTCATTTGTTTGTTTAATTGGCTTCCGATTTTCTAAAAGGTATGCCAAGATATTTCATCATAAATAGAGATGAAACAAAATATACACGGGGGTTTTCGGAAAGATCTGCAACTGAAGATGAGGAGAGTGAGGGTCCGAAATTTCAGGGGCCAATAAGCTCTTTGTCAGAAGAGTTTCCATCAGCAAGAGGAAGAGGTTGACACGGACGTCCATTAGAAGTTTTGGGTCTGCTGCCACTTGAGCATTCTGTTCGTACAAAGGTTCCTGACGGAAGCACCAGTTGTGGGTTAGACAGACGCTGGCTCACGGGGCAAGAGATTTTTTAAGCCGCCGGAATTGGTCGCGGAGATTTTTAGCCCGTCAGGTAAGCATACATGGGCATGGCATTGTCCCAATGCAGCTTCAGCGACTTACCATTGATTCGTGGATTTTCAGGCCATCCTGTCGCTCTCGCACACTCAAGTAGTGTGGTTTTAAGGTGAAAAGTTTTGATAGAGATATTCTTGGTCGGGTTCTGCCTTCCCCTGGGGGCAAGTCCCATCTCCAGTGTGGTTGGTGTCACTACCGGAGGAGAGGCTGACTGGGCTGCGGAGTGAATTTAAACTTACCTTTTGGCTGTCTGTAACCCAGTGAAAACCAGCTTCGGGGTCAACCTAATTGGGTGATACGCGTTTGGTTCAGGGGAATATAATTCCCCTATCCCAGGCCCACCACGGAGAGGCGGCACATTATCAGGCCTTATTATTATTATTATTATTATTATTTCTTATTCCGCCGTATTTTGTTTCCCAGCCCTACAAAGAGCACCGCTGGAACAGATTAAGCTTGAAAAAATTCACCCAGATGCCCACCGAGGTGTAGATATTCCCCATTAAAATCTCAAGGCTGTAGGAGGGCCCAATAGCAAAGGGCAAAGATAATTGAAAATTAATTCAAAATTTCAAATGCAAATGCAAAATATCTCTAATACTAATGTTCCAATGTATGCCAAAGTTCTTCGGCAGATGCGCCATGATCAAAATGTACCTACTGGTTCGACTGTATCGTGATTTAAACTCCTAAAATGCACCGTTTGGACGATATGTTGGATTGGGGGTTTAGTGATGTTTTTCCAGCCAAAATGCTGACTACTTTCCTCCCAAAGGTAATGCTGCACTGGAAGCGCTACAAGAACTCACGACTTTCAAACTTTGCATACTTTATTGTCTATGCATGTTCCTACACTGATAACATCGTCAAATGTGCGCTATGTTTGTATATGATGGCGCCATATTGGGCTGTCGCCTACCGTACTAAAGAAGTTGTCTTCAAAACTGAGTGACCTTGGCCATTTAGAAAGCATTTTTGTTATGCTATCAAGTTCCGAAGGTCAAAGGCAGAAAACTCTCAGAAATAACGATTTTTATTAGAGATCCTTGCCCAAAAGGAATAGGAGACCTATTGTATCGTTAGTGTGTATTATTATTATTATTATTTCTTATTCCATGCATATTTTGTTCCAACCCTACAAGGATACACAGCTGTACAGATTAAGCTTGAAAAATTCCCTTGCCCAGATGCCCACCGAGGTGTAGATATTCCCCATTAAAATCTCTAGGCTGTAGGCCCAATAGCAAAGGGTAGATAAGTGAAATTAATTCAAAATTTCAAATGCAAATGCAAATATCTCAATACTAATGTTCCAATGTATGCCAAAGTTCTTCAGCAGATCGCCAATCAAAATGCCTACAATTTGAATGTATCGCCAAGTCGTTAAAATGCACGAGTTGGGTAGCTATGTTGGATTGAAGTTTTTGGTGATGTTTTTCAACAAAATGCTGACTACTTTCCTCCCAAAATGTGCTGCACTGGAAACTACAAGAGCTCACGGCTTCAAACTTTGCATACTTTTGTGTCTATGCATGTTCCTACACAGTAGCATCGTCAAATGTGCCTATATGTTTATATGATGGCGCACATCCATATTGGGCCTTCACTTCTGCAAAAAGTTAATCTTCAAAACTTAGTGACCTTGACCATTAGAAAGCATTTACGACATACTATCAAGTTCGGGGGTCAAAACCCGAAAAACTCAGAAATAGCGATTTTTATTAGGGCTCCTTGCCAAAGGAATAGGAGACCCTATTATGTCGTTAGATGTTTATATTATTATTATTTCTTATTCCGTATTATTTTGTTTCCAGCCCTACAAAGGAGCACGCTGGACAGATTAAGCCCGAAAAAATTCACCCAGATGCCCACCCGGGGTGTAGATATTCCCCATTAAAATCCTCAAGGCTGTAGGCCCAATAGCAAAGGGGCAGATAATTTGAAAATTTAATTCAAAATTTCAAATGCAAATGCAAATATCTCCAATACTAATGTTCCAATGTATGCCAAAGTTCTTCAGCTTGAATCGCAATCAAAATATTTTCCGTTTCGAATGCTTAAATAAGCCAAAAGTGAGTTACAAATGCACCCGTTTAGACTATGTTGGATTGAAGTTTTGGTGATGCTTTTCAGCAGAAATACTCATTGCTACTCACTCCTCCAAATGTAACTTGCACTGAAGCTACCAAGAGCTACGGCTTTCAGGCTTTGCATAGCAGCCAGTCTATGCATGTCCCTACACATTAACATCGTCAAATCATGCCTATGTTTATATGATGGCCGCCATGTTCGAGACGCTACTTCTAAGTGCAAAGGATTGTCTTCAAAACTTGGTGACCTTGACCATTAGAAGCATTTTTGACATACTATCCGGATTTCGAGTCCAAAACCCGAAAAACTCAAGATAACGATTTTTATTAGGGGCTCCTTGCCAAAATCAGGGGACACCGACAGTTTAAGTGGCATATTGTATTTTCTTGTTCATAGTATTTTGTTCCAGACCCTACAAGAGCACCCGTGGACAGATTCAGCTTGAAAAAAATTCTTAGATGCCCACGGAAGTGTAAGTATTCCCCATTAAAATCTCAAGGCTGGGCCCAATAGCAAAGGGTAGATAATTGAAAAGAAATTAATTCAAAATTTCAAATGCAAATTCACAGAAATATCTCAATACTAATGTTCCAATGTATGCCAAAGTTCTTCCAGCAGATCTTAATCAAAATGCCATAGTTTTAGAGCTGCGACATCGCCAAAATTAAATAAAATTACACCGTTTGGGCTATATGTTGGATTAAGAAGTTTTTTATTGATGTTTTCAAACTGATATTTATTCTTTCCTCCCAAAATGTGCTGCACTGAACTACAAGAGCTCTGGGGCTTTCAGGACTTTGCCACTTTGTGTCTATGCGTGTTCCCTGCACAGTAGCATGATCAAATGTGCCACATGTTTATATGATGGCGCCATATTGGGCTAGCTTCTGGGCAAGAATTTAATATTTAAAAACTTGGTGACTTGACCGTTAAAACATTTTTGATACTATCAGGTTGCTCGAGTCAAAACCCAGCTCAAAATAGCGATTTTTATTAGGGCTCATGAGTCAGGAGACCTATTGTAATCGTTAGTGTTTATATTATTATTATTTCTTATTCGCCATTATTTTTGTTCCAGCCTAAAGAGCACAGCTGTACAGATTGGCTTGAAAAAAATTCACCCAGATGCCCACGAGGAGTGTAGATATTCCCCATTAAAATCTCTGGGCTGTAGGCCCAATGAGGTAGATGGTGAAAATTGTTTAAAATTTCAAATGCAAATGCAAATATCTCCCAGCTAATGTTCAATGTACCCGAAGTTCTTCAGCAGATCTTAATCAAAATGCCTACAATTTCCGGATGTATCGCCAAGTCGTTAAAATGCACCGTTTGGGCTATATTTGGTTAGAAGTTTTGGTGATGTTTTTTCAACAAAATGCTGACTACTTTCCTCCCAAAATGCTGAAACTGAGCTACGGCTTTCCGGCTTTGCATACTTTGGTCTATGCATGTTCCTACACAGTAGCATCATCATGTATTGCCTATGTTGC
>NW_025766932.1:0-5912 GCF_003918875.1 Haliotis rubra
CAGAGGGACAAGTCGTTGTTCGAAATCAAGACAAGAAATTTTCACTTCTGTTTTATGCTTCAGAGATTGTCTCCCCTGTGTCAAGGTCGAAAGCCTCGATTTCACAACATAAAATAGAAATAAAGCCACTTTTGATCGAATTTCTTTGAAAATTATTTTTCCACAAATTGAACGTAAAGTAACAGGGCAAGCAATTGCTAAAAAGTCGTCTCGTTTGCATTGTGAAGCTTGGGATGGAATTACTTTCAGCAAAAGGTGCCCAAGACACCAAGTGGAGTTGAATTGCCATCTGATATAAGTATTCTGGGCAATCACTTCTCTCTTTTTGCTACAACAATTCAAAGTTATCAAACTTGCTATTGTGGGCAGCTTTTGCATGGATCGCTTCACCAAGTTGGCTCAAGTGATCAAAAGTTCCGTTTCTCATGTTTAATTGACTTTGTGTGGCAGTTTTCTGAGATAGATGTTTGTGTATGTGGATTTACGAACGCTTCCTACAACAGGTCTACGGGTGGGCAATTTCAAATTTTGTTTATCAGGTGTGGGATCTTTGAGTGATCTCCCCTTTTGTTCATCATCATTCTTTGCTAATGCTGTGGGATTATGGGAGATCCCTGAGGAGTACTTCCGACTCTGGAGTATGCTGCCTGGACTCTTAGGATTGACTCCTTTGCAGAGGAATGTGTCCAAGGAAGACCTGTTACAAGTTCCCTGCAGGCGAACGTCCTTCCTCTTCAAGATGCGAGGACTGCACTAGCATCTGGAATACAGAGAATCTGGACAACACTTTATCAAATTCTGAGGACTAGGAGACCAAGTGGGAAGTGATAAGGAGACTTAAGGAGATTCAGTATGGGAATAATGTTTTGTGTTTTCCAGTTATGGCGCTCAGGTTGTTACACTGAAAGTGCATTGGCTGTACGCCACAGTGAGACACATACCTTCTTTGAAGGACTTCTTTCGAAATTTGGGAAAGCATGGACGGAGATGGGAAACCAGACTTTGGATGGCAAAATCCAGATTACTACAGGTGTGAGACACGTTAGGTGCAACTGGAGGATGAAGGGTTGAGCAGATCCCACACGTGGTACAGCTTGGAAAGAAGAATTCCATGTTGATCACAGTGCCAGGAAGCATCACTCTCTATGCCTTGCGCTGTTACACATACTGGACATGTCAGGGCCATGTGCCCAGAAGGTTCTAGCAGGCGACTAATTCAGCACCAGAGACCTGTGTACAAGCACCAGAGGTTCAAGACTGTGAGGAGAGAAGGAGAAAGAGATGGAGAAGGAGGAGTACTCGATGAACAGGATAAGGACAGAGGAGTAAATCAAGTGATTCAGATGTAGAAACAGAGGAAGGCAGCGCCATCCACTAAGAGGGAAGCAGGAGTGATTCATGTGAGCAAAGTTGTTACGGGAGAAGAAGGGATGGATAAAGAAGAAGAAAGTGTTACTTCTGGGAATGTTTCACCCAAAAAAAAGCTACTGAACAAGTTTCACAGACATACGGAAGGCCGTCTTCCTAGACTGAGTTCTGAGCCTAAGCCTCATAGCTGAAATCAAGGCGAGCAATCAAGACTGGCACAAAATAAAGGTTATCTGGACAAGCACTACCAACTTTCTTGAAAGTCCAAAAACCCTGGGATGTGAGATGAAGACAAAGGCAGACAGGACGCTATTCTCCGAGAACAGTGACTAAGTATTGTGGGAGGCAGACCCTTTATGCAAGGATCGGGATTACACTGACTTTTCCATGAACTGTGTGACCTTAGCAATAAAAGCACAAACTCTGACGCCTTTTGATATTACTAAACAAGAGATTAAATTCCCTCAAAATTCAACACTCAGCTGTTCTCTCTTTAGATTTCCTGAAGACGTTAGCAATCTATCACCCTCAACATTGCGATAACAATTTTAACTTTGGGTGATAGGCTCTTTTGCGGCCAACGCACAAAATTCAAATCTAATAGCCCCCTGCGAATAAATTTATTAAAAAAAAAGCTTTAAGTATGGAAAACCATCTTAAAGCAATAATATTCCTTCTTCATAAACAGAGGTACAAGTCGTTGTTCGAAATCAAGACAAGAAATTCTCTCACCTCCTTTATGCTTCTTCTTTTAGAGATTGTCTCCCCTGTGTCAAGTAATGTCAAAGTTTCTTGATTTCACAAATATAAAATTCACCTCGAAATAGAGCTTTACCTTTTTCTCTTCGAATCTCTTGGAAATTATTTTTCCACAAATTGAACGTAAATACAGGGACACTATGCAAAAAGTCGTCTTCGGTTTGCATTTCTAGAAGCTCTTGGATGAATTCACTAAGGTGTGCGTCCAAGACACCTAAGGGAGTTCAATTGCCATCTGATATAAGTATCGGGTACTCATTTATTCTTTGGCGCATAAATACCTAAGCAAAGTTCCCAGTCTTGCTAAGGTGTGCAAGCTTAAGTATGGAAAACATATCTTTAAGCACATTCCATCATATAAACAGAGGTGGACAAGTCGTCTTCGAACTAGACAAGAAATGTTAATTTGCCTTTATGCTTCAGAGATTGTCTCCCCGTGTCAAGGACGAAAGCCTCTTGGATTTGACAACAACATGAAATATAAAATAAAGCCACTTCTTTCTTCGAATTCTTGGAAATTATTTTTCCTAACAACTGGAAATCGCAACATTGCTGGGTCATCAATATAAAAAGTTTGCCCTGCCTGTATTTTGAAGCTAGGATGGAATTAATGAAGCACGCGGCTACAAGATATCTGTGAGTCCAATTGCTATCTGATATAAGTATCGGGCACTCATTTTATGGGTGGATAACACCACTATTGCTACAAACTTATATTGTGGGCAGCTTCTTTAAGTACATGGAAAACCATCTTTAAGCAATATTCCTTCATAAACAGAGGGATGCCCCTCTTCGTTCGAAATCTAGACAAGAAATTTTCACTCTGTTTTATGCTTCAGAGATTGTCTCCAAAGGTCAAGTGTCTGAAAGCCTCGATTTCACAACAGCAAAATAGAAATAAAAGCCACTTTTGATCGAATTTCTTGAAAATTATTTTCCCACAAATTGAACGCAAACACAGGTAATTGGCAAAAAGTCAGTTCGTCTGTATCTTTGAAGCTAGCATATGGGAATTCACAGCAAATGTGTCCAAGACACCTAGATGAGTTGAATTGCTATCTGATATAAGTATCGGGCACTACTCTCTTTGGCGCATAAATACCCAAAGTTATCAATCTTGTTATTAGGGCAGCTTTAAGCATGGAAACCATCTTAAAGCACACATTCCTTCATAAACAGAGGGACAAGTCGTTGTTCGGAAATCAAGACAAGAAATTTCACTTCGTTTTATGCCTAGAGATTGTCTCCCCTGCGTCAAGGACGAAAGCCCTGATTTCACAACATAAAAATAGAAATAAAGCCACTCTTTGATCGAATTTTGAAAATTATTTTTCCACAAATTGAACGCAAACATTAGTAATCATAAAAAAAGTCAGTCTGTTTGCATTTTGAGACTGTGGATGCACTATTAAGCAAAATCCGTCCAAGACACCTAGATGAGTTCAATTGCCATCTGATATAAGTATCGGGCGGACCATTTTGTTTGCTGGATAAATACTACAAGTGTCCAAACCTTGCTATCAGGGCAGCTTTAAGCATGGACGTCATTTTTAGGGATTTTGGTGATTATATTAGCTGTTTTGTGTTTTCCTGGTCACTTTTTGATTTAACTGGCACTTCTCTTTCTCTACAGGTCTATTGAAAGGTGGTACTGCACCTAAGACTCCTCTCTAAAGTGGTCGCCTCCCTTCATTCCCCTGATTTACATTATGGCCGAAGCTTCTGCACTGAGTGTCCCTGCTAAAAGGAGGGGAATTCTTTGATCGAGGGGATTGCTATGAGAAGAACGGTGAAAAATGACTCACGCCAGAGAGGACTCTTTAAATTAGAGACCAGGTATTTCAAGTTCTTTTGTTTGTTCCCTCTAATAAATATCTCTACCATCTGATATTTCTCTTCCATATGGAAAAGCAAAATGGTAATGAATATTTTTGTTACTTTCCTGTATGATACACCAGCAAATCTTCTCTAATTCTGTGGGAACCATCACTGTACACGGTGAGAAGTACACCCTTTTCATTGGTACAACCATCAGATTATAGAGTTGAAAGATTCAGGTGGCTCCAATGATATCATATCGGATGAATATCTTGGGAAATTCCTTTTCAAAGTATGGCAAAAGTATTGGATGTAACATCGGCAGACTGGAATTCCTGGACAATAGTGTAAATCGGAACCGGTGTTAGTTACATAACACTCCAGTTGTTGTCCCATGACACGGACCTGCTATACATCAAGGTCAAAATGGGTAAGAAGATGGCAATACCATTCCTACAGTGGGACGCTTTCCTTCCATTTGCTTTAAGTGCAATAAAATTGGCTATGTCAGGGGAGACTGTCCTCCCAAACCCTTTGTAAACCTGAATAGGGAGTTAGGCTGTCCTATGTGGATACGGGTAAGGACTATTCCAACAGGACATTGATGATTCTTGTTATGTCGAGTGTTGGAGAAGATGAGGGAGAAAGGTGATCTAGTTCTAGATGGAGAAGGTGAAGGTGATATGTGTGAGGGAAGTAGAGAGGAAAGGGAGGCTGTGATTGACTCACCTACTCCCTTCCGGTTCATGGAGGACCAGGGTTCAGGATCAAGTTCTCTTGTGAGGGGATAAATGTCTGAGTGAATCCAGGACTTTCCTCCACCCAACTGCTACAGCTCCCTCTGTAGGAAGGGGGAAGACTGAGAGGTTGGGTGGAGCATGCAAGTCCCGAGGGTCTGTCCCTATCCTCTCTGTAAGGGACACATTCATTTGCCAATACTGGTGTGGTGGGGGCTCACAAGACCTTGCATTGGGACCAACAACAGAGAACTTCCCTAAGGACTGGGTTCTAAAAAGCCTAGAGGGGGAGAGGGAGCTCCCCTAGATAAGTAGGGATTGTATCTATGTATACCATCCAACCGATAACGACCATGCTATATTCATGGACTATGATTATTGGAACAGCTGCTCTAATCCAAACTTCTCCCCTCTTAAGGGAGTTTATTATTTTCAGTAGTCTATTTGTGTTAAATCATATTGTAATGTCACAAACCAAACAAAACCACCAATGTTTACTTCTCACTACTTTTAAATTGTAATGGATTGTTTAATTCTGTAGATAAAGTTAATAATTTAACTTTATAAATTCCATTCATATGTATTGGACTTTCTGTTCCTTCAGGAAACTCATGTCTATAACATCTATATTGCCAAAAACTCTTTGGGGAATAAATTTAGGGGGGAATGTTTTGGCCTTTTGAACTAATAATAGTAGGGTGTAGCTTTTACTAATAAAACATACAGTTGATTTTGAATCTTAGGATTTTTTCAAGTTTGACATTGATGGGAGATATATAGTATTAGATGTGGAGAGTTCACGGAGTACTGCATTAGACTGATTAACATTCTATAAAGTTGCCAATAAACTTACTGACAGAGAGGTGTTTTTCACAATAATATCACAAACCTCCTTGTCACTAATAGGTTATTGATAGTGGAGGGGAATTTAATCTGTGTTTGCAATACAAGGCTTTGATAAGGTGGGTGGAAATATTGATAGTACACAACAAGAAAAGCTAATGTTATTAGACAACATGGGTTTCCTTAATCTCTTTCTCATTACTACACATTTCGCTCTTTGTTTCGTGATTCGGTGGAGGTGTCTGGCACAATGCTCTTGGTGTTGGGTGTAGACCTGATCGCTTTCTTTACTTTTCATCCCTCCTACTATCCGCCTGTTCGACACTGCGACGATTCTCCATGTCTTTCCTCAGACCATGATTACGTCCAGGTAATGCTCAAGGATTT
>NW_025766933.1:0-5906 GCF_003918875.1 Haliotis rubra
TTGTTGGTAAGCGTTCAGTTGCGTATTGCTCCAGATTATTGGCTGCGTGTGACCCATTTTGTGCTACCTCTTGACCGCCGACTGACACCCGTGCGTACGCTTCAGTCAGTACATTACCAGGATCTTTTGTACCATCGACCTGACGCCCGATGCGACCCACGCTTCAGTCCAGTACATTACCGGATATTTAATTTATCATCCGACCTGACCCACGATGCTACCCACTTACTAATCAATTTCATTACTGGATCTTTCTTCGAATCGTACATAGCAGCCCTGACGTCCATAAAACACGATTGGCAATTATTTACTTGGTCCTTAATATGGATTCGCGTCTAAGAGCGAAAATTCGATTTGCCATGCTCTTTGAAAGCTCATCAGAAATGTCTCCGCTTCACGTTGAAACAGTTGAAATGAAAAGTCAGGACAATAAAGACGAAAGACACGTGTCGTTCAATAAATAATCAGTAATGTTAAACTTGAAGAAATACTCACCAAAGAGTGTCTTCGTCTACGGAACTGGAGAGAAAAGACGAAATTTATAATCTTTAACAACACAAAGGAAATGAGTTGGAAATTATAGGGTTGCCAGCAAAATGTTAAGGAGGTGGAAGGTGAAATAAAAAGAATCAGTGGCTGATGGAAATTACGGGTTGACACATTAAAGAGATGTGGACAGAGCAAAGGTGATGACAAGGCGGGGCGATAAAACGAGGTATGTCATGTCTGGAAGTGAGCGATCGAAGTGAAAGAATACGATGATTAAAGAGACAAAATCCCCATTAAGTGGGGGTCTTCGGCCTCTAATCCACCTCATACATAAAATTCCACATACCGACCCGTGTAGTTTGCGATTGGCGCCAGGAAAATACAACTATCAGCTTGATGGACGGCACTATTAAGACCAGAATATAAGACCGCCTTATTGCGCCTTTGGCACTTTCTGGGTGAAAATATGGGCCTTCCGTAACTAAAATCTATCTATGCCTCAGCGTATTGTGACGTAGTTGTATGTCACGACACCGATGCGAGGTGCACGACGTTATGCGTGGGCACAGAACTTCCATCCAGCTTCTGTCGTCCTTTTGAAATAGAGGATCCTAATTGTAGTAACCAGTAACCCAACATGCCATGAGGTAGACACCTCAAAGGACACATGAAGAACTCACTCTCCATCTACTGCAGTCAGGAGGGTTTGCTTTCCACTCCGGCTACAACCCTTGTTTTATCCAAAGGATGGCAATACATCATCCTAATGGTAATGCTCAGTCTATAACTTAGCTTGAGCAAAACAAGGTTTACAAAATAATAGAGATTATTTTTCGAACGAAAGTATTTAGGAAGGATTTTTCAAATCAGCGCAGTTATATATAGTTGTTTCATTATTATTTACCCCAAGATTTAAGAGACTTTACATTCCTACACTGTAAAGCTGTTTATTCCAAAATTAAAATACAAATTCTCAGATTTATTTCTCCTTTTTACCAAAATTTATTAAAACCTTTGTATGGTATATGTTTAACATTTTGGAAGGATTGTTTCAAAGTCGTTTTATTATCAGACATCTGTCTTTTCTTCCAGTGTGCATGAGTAATATGATTACATGTATCTTTATTATTTCCGCATTACTTATTTAAGCCGGAACTGATTGCAGTAGTATTGATTTCATTTCAGTGAAACATAGAAAAATGAAGCCATCCCATCGAAAACTGAATAACTTTCAACACTCTTTAGTTGCCTTAGAAGTTATTTAAAGATGAGGAAATGTCCCTTCTGATTAATTGTTTACATATTCATACGTATGAGAAGGATCCGCTCAAACCACCTTTCGATGAAACACCCGTATTGCCCATTTTAGAAATTGAGGTCAAATGCTAAGACATGTTATATTTGGGATTACAATTTCTCCAGTAAAGTGCAGATACTAGTACGTTTGTAGAATTTTGATTTTACATCCCAGATTCGAACCAACTTGCTCCTCAAAGTCCAGACATCAATGCTTTAGTAAAAAGGATCCGCCACGTATATGAACCAAATCAAATGCTTATCCTGAGGCATTTTCTCACTTTAATTGGAGGATGCACACTCCCCTCCTTTCTAGTAGATTCAGTGTCAGGAGAGCCGGAAGGCTGGTGGACTGATCTCAGTCGAGTCATGCTTAAAATGTTAAGAATATGGTTCTCACGATTACCTGTCTGGCGCTCGGTGTATTAAGCAAGGACTGGAGTACATTATGTTAGAGTAAAGGGTATCCATGGTAATGGTATCCAGAGTCCAGCTACAAGCTCTCTATAAAACCAGCAGCACATCACACAGGATGACACGAAGCAGTCACACGTGCATATTCAAGAATCGCTATATTGTGCAATGAAGATCTTGACTTAATTTATAATTGATCTAATGCTAGGTTTTTCCAAGCTAAAGGAATCTGTCACCGAGTAAGAAGTGTCATAGTAACTACATGATGAAACGGTACCCCCAAACATCTCCATCCGCTGAACCAGCTGTGTCTGTGTATTATTACGTGCTGAATGTCGCTTAGCTTTGTGCATACGTGTATGTATACATGTCGATTTCAAGATATGGGAGAAAGAGCTGGAACCAGCAAACGAAAAACAAACTAAGCACTGTTTCGAGGTTAACAACTGGATTTTATGCACTGCTGAAGCTTATTATCACTAATAATTAATGCAGAGGAAATACACTAGCGGTACATGCAGAGAGCTGTGCAGAAAATGCAAATGAATATGTAATGCTATATGGATGATGTAATTATAACATTTAAAATTCCTTAATTCAGCCTTCAGCAATATCTAGTTTATCAGGCTGAAATGATACTTGGCAGGGTGCTTACTGAATTACTTGATTGTATTTATTCTCTCTGTTTATGATACTTATCATTCAATTATATACAAAGATATCTTAAACCATGCAAATATAATCGCTTCGAATAGCTGTAAAATACTGAAACTCCACACGCTACTGCATGCAAAAGAAATAAGAGTTTGTCCACATGTTCGATGGATCTTTCATATGTGGTGGATGGCTATAGCTAATGTGGCATACTTTGGTACAAACACTAATAACATCGTATTTTAGCATTAAAAACACTACATTTTATTCTTGTTGCATGAAGAGGTGAACAATTATGGTTTTAAGAAATTATTTTCAAAGCACAGGGACCAATGATTGTAGGGTAAAATTTAGGAGGAGTCCAAAATGTGAGCTACTGCTACTGTGAGAAAATAACTTTGAAGAACATCTTCCCATATTATGTAATAAAAATATATTTGTCTTCGATTCCTCTAGTCATTATGACAACAGTGGATGCTTTGAGTATTTAGGAGAGAAAATGAGTGAAGAAGCGCATATATACTGAGTCAAAAAGAAACTTCACAAAAGTGTAATTTGAAAAATAATGAATGAATTTTTTCTCTCATGATACATCTATATATGTCGGAAATGGGAGATGTTGGGCAGTACATGCCCAATGTTGTGTACAGGAAGTCGGCGACAGATTCAGGGCCAGAAGTTGCATGGTGTGGGGTGCTTTCTGTACCGGAACAGCCGTTCCCGACTTCTGGTCATCCGTGGAAGCACTACTGGGTGCTGCTTACCGCGACCAGATGCTCACCCTGAACTCGTTCCTTTCACATGGCGGCTCATGGCCCCAGGTCTACAGTTCAGCATGAAGTAATGCTCAGCCGCATACCGCGATGTTAGCTACAGAAATTTCTTCAAAACGCTGGAATCAACACGTCGTGGACTGGCCATCGGGTCCCCGAGCCTTCCAGCCAATGAGCGTTTTGGGATGCACTAAAGGAGAAGGCTTCGTGGCCTTACAGACCAACCTCAGAATTAGCAGGAACTTGGCGCTGCCTTGGAAGAGCAATGGCGCAGATCCCCAACCGTGTGCACAAGCATCGAACTGATCGATGAGGGAACGGTGTTTGGCAGTGGTGAATGCGTGGGGCGGCCATACATGATATTAGAACTGAAATTTCGCATTTTTTCTTCTATGTGACTTGACATTCATACCCATGTTTTTGGAACGGCGATGTAGCCAAATGGAGCTGAATATGGCGCTATCAGTGTATCGGAAATTACATCACACAGATCTCAACAATGAAATAATGTAATTTAACCATCTTACCATCTCTTGTTCTTTTATAGTGTGCCCTGAAGAAGAATATAGAAATATGCCAAATGTTAACATAATCGAAGGTGAATAGACTGTGCCAGTTGAATAATTTGGTAGCTGTGAAAAACGGTGCACTATGGTATACTCTTCTTAAAACCTCAAGGGACAACAAAGATTTGGTTACTTTTCTGTTAGTAGTAGTTTAGTGCTGATGCCATTGACAAGTGGAAGACGTGGTTTTGGGGACTTTAAAGACCAATGACCAATCAGAATCGAGATACAAGGTAAATTTTCATTATTAAAATTTGCGGAACCAAACACACGTATAGACTTGAAAACCCCTTTAAGGTTTTGACTCGAGACTATACGCCCCAGTGTTAATAAATCACATTAACTGCACCATCACAGCAGCTATCCGGCCACCGTAGTAGGTGACTTCTACTCTGATCTCATGTTCACGGGTGTTATTCCGCTCAAGAGTGAGCACACGTTTACTCATTATTATTGGACACCGTAATGCTCATCAGATCCACTCTCGGTATAATGCTTACACCCGCTGTCTGATCTAGAGTCACAGCATTAATGCTGACGTCCTGTGGCTATGTTGCTAGACCTTGGCCATCATATATACCGTGAACAGTTAATGGAGTTACAACAATATATCTTCTTTCTCCTTGTATCAAGAGTTATCTGCCTTGGATAATATGCAAACGCCTTGGATAAGTCAAATTTACGGTATTAAAGTCTTTCTCCTGTGTAGACATGCGGCTGATGGAGTATTTCGGATGGGGAAATGTCCCCATAAATACCGTGTCCGTCCTTCGTCCTGCCATGCCATAGGTCCTGACACCTTCTCTCAGTACTCTCACCTGACTTGTGTCAAGGGAGTAGGTCACTAATATCCTATACGGATTGAATATGATCAGAAGTTCTCTTGTCATGACTAAATAGGCAATGCAGTTAACTTTCCTTGAGTTGTGATACGGATGACACTGAGGGAGTGCTTGGATGTTGAGTTGACAGGAACTGCTGATTGGTGTTTTGACCAGAGTCCGAACTTAATCAGGATCGCAAGCACTTTCCTCCTCTGGCCTGGAGTGTCATCGGCGATGTTGGCAACACACGTGGTCGCGGCGTTGTAGTTGAAGTTGTAAAACAGGCACAGAAAAGGCTGTTTTCGGTTGGGATGTTGAAACTGACACGTCTCGTTTAGCTCCAGTAAACGGCATTGTATCTGTGCCAGGTTCAACCAACAGAAACATTACTCGTTCTAATTCTAGTCTGTGTTTCTCCTTGCACAGGTATCCCTTGTGTTCTGTCCATTCAAAACATCCACTTTCTTCAAGACAAATTCATGAAATGTAGCCGTCTGCATCGCGATCTTTCAGGTGATCTTGATTACATGATGCCAATGCCGCTTCGTTTGATGGTAGCCCTGTTTCACATATCACCAATCCAGAGACAACCTCACTTTTCTGCCGTGTCACGAAAGTCTCTCCTTAGCTGTCCACTCATTGGTCTCTCTCGCCAGTCCGTAGGGTTCCGTATCGCTCTCGTGATGTCTTAGCAGCGTCTATGATATTTCGTATCCTTTTCTCCATACGGATCATATCATCTTTGTTGTGAAACAGTTCCTCCTCCAACTGCTTGCAATCTCTGCATGACAGACACAAAACTATCCTGGCAGTTACAGAAGCAGATCAGGGAGGTGCCAGATCAATAACCAGGAAATTCCTTTAAACGCTATGCTAGCAATGCATGAAAA
>NW_025766934.1:0-5870 GCF_003918875.1 Haliotis rubra
GTGGACACATACAGGATCGTGAAGATCATCTGATGGCTGAGTATTAACATGGACGCATACAGGATCGTGGAGGGCAAAATGTTGCAGAGTATTAACATGGACACATACGGGATCGTGGAGAACACGTGTTGCAAGAGTATTAACATTTATGGACACATACAGGATCGTGGGATCACGTGTTGCAGAGTATTGACATGGACACATACAGGATCGTGGAGATCACGTGTTGCTAAGTATTAACATGGACACATACAGGATCGTGGAGAACACGTGTTTGCAGAGCATTAACATGGACACATACAAGATCGTGGAGTGTATGTGGGTTGCAGAGATATTAACATGGACACATACAGGATCGTGGAGAACACGCGTTGCAGAGTATTAACATAAACACATACAAAGGTCGTGGAGAACACGTGTTGCAGAGTATTAACATGGACACACATACAGGATCGTGAGTGCATGTGGGCTGCAGAGTATTAACATGGACACACATACAGGATCGTGGAGAACACGTTGCAGAGTATTACCATGGACACATACAGGATTGTGGAGAACACGTGCAAGTTGCAGAGCATTAACATGGACACATACAGGATCGTGGAGATCAGGTGTTGCAGAGTATTAACATGGACACATAAAGGATCGTGGAGATCACGTGTTGCAGAATATGAACATGGACACATGCAGGATCGTGGAGAACACGTGTAGTTGCAGAGTATTTACATGGACACATACATGATCATAGGGTGCACGTGTTGCAGAGTAAACATGAACACATACAGGATCGTGGAAATCACGTGTTGCAGAGCATTAACATGGGACACATGCAAGATCGTCGAGAACACGTGTTACAGAGCACTAACATGGACACATACGGGATCGTGGAGAACACGTGTTGCGGAGTATTAACATGGACACATACAGGATGGTGGAGAACACGTGTTACAGAGTACTAACATGGACACATACAGGATCGTGGAGATCACGTGTTGCAGAGTATTAACATGGACACATAAAGGGATCGTGGAGATGACGTGTTGCAGAATATTAACATGGACACATACAGGATCGTGGACAACACGTGTTGCAGAGTATTACCATGGACACATACAGAATTGTGGAGAACACGTGTTGTAGAGTATTAACATGGACACATACAGGATCGTGGAGATAACGTGTTGCAGAGTATTAACATGGACACATGCAGGATCGTGGAGAACACGTGTTGCAGAGTATTAACATGGACACATACAGAATTGTGGAGAACACGTGTTGCAGAGTATTAACATGGACACATACATGATCGTGGAGAATACGTGTTGCAGAGTATTAACATGGACACATACAGGATCGTGGAGATCACGTGTTGCAGAGTATTAACATGGACACATACAGGATCGTGGAGATCACGTGTTGCAGACTATTGACATGGACACATACAAGATCGTGGAGAGCACGTGTTGCAGAGTATTAACATGGACACATACAGGATCGTGGAGATCACGTGTTGCAGAGTATTAACATGGACACATACAGGATCGTAGAGAACACGTGCTGCAGAGTATTTACATGGACACATACATGAACATGGAGTGCACGTGTCGCAGAGTAAAAATGAACACATACGGGATCGTGGAAATCACGTGTTGCAGAGTATTACCATGGACACATACTGGATTGTGGAGAACACGTGTTGCAGAGTATTAACATGGACACATACACAATTGTGAAGAACACGTGTTGCAGAGTATTAACATGGACACATACAGGATCGTGGAGATCACGTGTTGCAGAGTATTAACATGGACACATACAGGATCGTGGAGATCACGTGTTGCAGAATATTAACATGGACACATACAGGATCGTGGAGAACACGTGTTGCAGAGTATTTCCATGGACACATACATGATCATGGGGTGCATGTGTTGCAGAGTAAACATGAACACATACAGGATCGTAGAAATCACGTGTTGCAGAGTATTAACATGGACACATACAGGATCGTGGAGATCACGTGTTGCAGAGTATTAACATGGACACATACAGGATCGTGGAGATCACGTGTTGCAGAGTATTAACATGGACACATACAGGATCGTGGAGAAAACATGTTGCAGAGTATTGACATGGACACATACAGGATCGTGAAGATCACGTGTTGCTGAGTATTAACATGGACACATACAGGATCGTGGAGAACACGTGTTGCAGAGTATTAACATGGACACATACAGGATCGTGGAGAACACATGTTGCAGAGTATTAACATGGACACATACAGGATCGTGGAGAACACGTGTTGCAGAGTATTGACATGGACACATACAAGATCGTGGAGTCCATGTGGGTTGCAGAGTATTAACATGGACACATACAGGATCGTGGAGAACACGTGTTGCAGAGTATTAACTTGGACACATACAGGATCGTGGAGATCACGTGTTGCTGAGTATTAACATGAACACATACAGGATCGTGGAGAACACGTGTTGTGGAATATTAACATGGACACATACAGGATCGTGGAGAACACGTGTTGCAGAGTACATTGGACACATACAAGATCGTGGAGTGAGTGTGGGTTGCAGATCATTAAACATGGACATATAAAGGATCGTGGAGATCACGTGTTGCAGAATATTAACATGGACACATACAGGATCGTGGAGAACACGTGTTGCAGAGTATTAACATGGACACATACAGGATCGTGGAGATCACGTGTTGCAGAGTATTAACATGGACACATACAGGATCGTGGAGATCACGTGTTGCAGAGTATTAACATGGACACATACAGGATCGTGGAGAACACGTGTTACAGAGTACTGACATGGACACATACAGGATCGTGGAGATCACGTGTTGCTGAGTATTAACATGGACACATACAGGATCGTGGAGAACACGTGTTGCGGAGTATTAACATGGACACATACAAGATCGTGGAGTGCATGTGGGTTGCAGAGTATTAACATGGACACATACAGGATCGTGGAGAACACGTGTTGCAGAGTATTAACATCGACACATACAAGATCGTGGAGTGCATGTGGGTTGCAGAGTATTAACATGGACACATACAGGATCGTGGAGAACACGTGTTGCAGAGTATTAACATGGACACATACAAGATCGTGGAGTGTATGTGGGTTGCAGATATTACCATGGACACATACAGGATTGTGGAGAACACGCGTTGCAGAGTATTAACATAAGAAACACATACAAGGTCGTGGAGACACGTGTTGCAGAGTATTAACATGGACACATACAAGATCGTGGAGTGCATGTGGGTTGCAGGTAGACACATGGACACATACAGGATCGTGGAGAACACGTGTTGCAGAGTATTACCATGGACACATACAGGATTGTGGAGAACACGTGTTGCAGAGTATTAACATGGACACATACAGGATCGTGGAGATCAGGTGTTGCAGAGTATTAACATGGACACATAAAGGATCGTGGAGATCACGTGTTGCAGAATATGAACATACAAAGACATGGACACATACAGGATCGTGGAGAACACGTGTTGCAGAGCATTAACATGGACACATACATGATCATGGGGTGCACGTGTTGCAGAGTAAACATGGAACACATACAGGATCGTGGAAAGCACGTGTTGCAAAGAGTATTGACATGGACACATACAAGATCGTCGAGAACACGTGTTACAGGGTACTAACATGGACACATACAGGATCGTGGAGAACACGTGTTGCGGAGTATTAACATGGACACATACAGGATCGTGGAGAACACGTGTTACAGAGTACTAACATGGACACATACAGGATCGTGGAGATCACGTGTTGCAGAGTATTAACATGGACACATAAAGGATCGTGGAGATCACGTGTTGCAGAGTATTAACATGGACACATACAGGATCGTGGAGAACACGTGTTGCAGAGTATTAACATGGACACATACAGGATCGTGGAGATCACGTGTTGCTGAGTATTAACATGAACACATACAGGATCGTGGAGAACACGTGTTGCTGAGTATTAACATGGACACATACAGGATCGTGGAGAACACGTGTTGCAGAGTATTGACATGGACCCCTAAGAAGATCCAGGAGTGCATGTGGGTTGCAGAGTATTAACATGGACACATACAGGATCGTGGAGAACACGTGTTGCTGAGTATTAACATGGACACATACAAGATCGTGGAGATTACGTGTTGCAGAGTATTAACATGGACACATACAGGATCGTGGAGATCACGTGTTGCTGAGTATTAACATGAACACATACAGGATCGTGGAGAACACGTGTTGTGGAGTATTAACATGGACACATACAGGATCGTGGAGAACACGTGTTGCAGAGTATTAACAGGTATTAACATGGACACATACAGGATCGTGGAGATCACGTGTTGGTGAGTATTATCATGGACACATACAGGATCGTGGAGAGCACGTGTTGCTTGGAGTATTAACATGGACACATACAAGGTCGTGGAGCACATGTGTTGCAGAGTATTAACATGGACACATACAAGATCGTGGAGATCACGTGTTGCAGAGTATTAACATGGACACATACAGGATCGTGGAGATCACGTGTTGCTGAGTATTAACATTAACACATACAGGATCGTGGAGATTCACGTGTTGCGGAAGATTAAGCATGGACACATACAGGATCGTGGAGAGACACGTGTTGCAGAGTATTGACATGGACACATACAAGATCGAGGAGTGCATGTGGGTTGCAGAGTATTAACATGGACACATACGTGATCGTGGAGAACACGTGTTGCAGAGTATTAACATGGACACATATAAGGTCGTGGAGAACACGTGTTGCAGAGTATTAACATGGACACATACAAGATCGTGGAGTGCATGTGGATTGCAGAGTATTAACATGGACACATACAGGATCGTGGAGAACACGTGTTGCAGAGTATTAACATGGACAACATACAGGATCGTAGCATACGCGTTGCAGAGTATTAACACGGACCATATACATGATCATGGGGAACGCGTGTTGCGGAGTATTAACATGGACACATACAGGATCGTGGAGATCACGTGTTGCAGACTATTATCATGGACACAGAAAGGATCATTGGAGATCACGTGTTGCAGAATATTAACATGGACACATACAGGATCATGGAGGAGAACACGTGTTGCAGAGTATTTCCATGGACACATACATGATCATAGGGTGCACACGTTGCAGAGTAAACATGGACACATACAGGATCGTAGAAATCTCGTGTTGCAGCAGTATTAACATGGACACATATACAGGATCGTGGAGAACACGCATTGTTACAGCATTACTAACATGGACACATACAGGATCATTAGGGAGATCACGTGTTGCTGAGTATTATTAACATGGACACATACAGGATCGTGGAGAACACGTGTTGCGGAGTATTAACATGGACACATACAAGATCGTGGAGTGCATGTGGGTTGCAGAAGTATTAACATGGACACATACAGGATCGTGGAGAGACACGTGCTGCAAATGTAACATCGACACATACAAGGATCGTGGAGCATGTGGGTTGCAGAGAATTAAACATGGACACATACAGGATCGTGGAGAACACGTGTTGCAAGAGTATTAACATGGACACATTACTGCTAATCGCAGGATCACGCAGAGAATAACATGGACACATGCTGCGGATCGTGGAGATGCCGCAGAGCACAACACGAACACGCAGGATCGAAACCGCGTGCTGGCAGAGCACAATACGACACACACAAGATCGGGGAGAACACACGTACTGCAGAGCATTAACACGGCCACACAAGATCGCGGAGATCACGCGTTGCAGAAGCAACAATCAACCGAACGAAGCAATACCAA
>NW_025766935.1:0-5809 GCF_003918875.1 Haliotis rubra
GTAAGCATGCATTGCTACCACACCATGGCCGCCACCATCATAGTTCATTAATCGCTTGTCACTAATTACAGATATACCGTACACACCCCGTATCTATAGTTAACTGGACGCTTTCACTACCACAGATATAAATTAATTCTCACCGGAGTGGTGGTGCTACCATATCCATGCAGCTTACCGACGCATGTCACCACATATACCCCTATAAAGCCGCCAAAATACACTACAGTTCACTACGCGTCACCACAGATATACCAAACACCGAAAGTGGTGAAGTACCATATGTATATTCACTGACGATGTCACTACCACATTATTACATATATACCAGTCTGGTTGATGGTGCTACCATATCTATAGATAACTGATGTATGTGACTACCACAGATATACCCTAATTCCTGAGCGTGGTGCTACCTACATCTATAGTTCAATTGATGTATGTCAATTCTCAAGATATAAATTTTCACACACCGAAAAGGTGGTGCTACCAAGGCGGCGTTCCGTACCACGGCGTCACTCCCACAGATACACCCACACACCGAGTGGTGGTGCCACTACATTCCAGTTCACTGACATATGTGGCGTCACTTCACTTCAAGATATGTCACCACCTGGTGTCATCACGTCACCCGAATGGCGTCGTCACCGTACAGATGGTACCGACACCCTGAGGTAGGAAGTACTATATCTATAGTTCACTGGCGTGTATGTCACTACCACAGATATATACCATTACACACCGAGTGATGGTAGGTGCTGCCTATGTCTATAGTTCACTTTGATGTATGTCACTAACCACAGATATACCAGCGCACCCTGAGTGGTGGTGCTGCCATATCTATAGTCGCTTGACGGAATAATGCTACCACGGATATACCATTAACCCTGGTGGTAAGCTGCCATATCTATAGTTCACTGACGTATGTCACTACTACAGATACCTGGTTACTGCCATCTATAGGATCACTGATGCGTCACTGCATACAGATAAACACACCGCGAATATGTGCTCATATCTATAGTTCACTGATGTATGTCATCACTACCACAGATATACCCACAATAACAGAGTGGTGGTGCTGCCAATATAATCTATAGTTCAATTGATGTATGTCACTACCACAGATATACCAATAATAACCGGTGCAGGCGTATACCATATCGTCTATAGTTCACCTATCGTCACGCCAGTATGTTCTGGCGCGGCTACCATATCTATAGTTCACTGATCGATGCCAATTACAACAGATATACTCACACGCCGCCAAACAACACCAGATCACTGGATATGTCACTACTACAGATATATACCAATAATAACTGGCATAAAAGTACCATATCTATAGTTCACTGACGATGTCACTACCACAGATATACTTTCACACACCGAAAGTGGTGGTGCTAATTATACCTATAGTCTACTGGACGATAAACAATACTACAGATATAGCTCACACCCTGGAGTGCTGCTACCATATCTCTGCCGCCACCAAAGCAGCTCCATGTATGTCGCTACGTTACAGATATACCAATAACCCAGTGGTGGTGCTACAATATCAATAGTTCACTGACGTATGTCACTACTTCAATAATACATATACCACGCACCAAGTGGTCAAAGGGTTACCATATCTATAGATCACTGATGTGGCGTCACTACCACAGATCTCATACACCCTGGAGTGATGGTGTTGGCAATACATATATAGTTCACTGATGTATGTCACTATTAACAGATATACCACACCCTGAGGCTAAGCAATACTATATCTATAGTTCCAGCGGATTTATGTCACTACAACAGATATAATATACCCTTAGTGGTGGTGCTACAAAATATATATAGTTCACTGATGTATGTCACTACTACAGATATACTCATTACACACCGAGGTAGGTGCTACTTCATATCTATAGTTCCACTGATCGCATGTCACTACCACAGATATACCAAATGACCCTGAGTGCTGCCTTACCATATCTTATATAGTTCACTGAGGCAGCGTCACTACCATAGATATAAATGCCACACACGGAGTGGTAGTGGTGCTACCATATCTATAGATCACTGATGTGTGTCACTACTAAGGACATAAATTACTAACCGGTGCGATGGTGCTACCATATATATAGTTCACTGATGTATTACGTCAATACTACAGATATACCACACACACCGAGTGGTATGCTGCTACCATATCTATAGTTCACGGATGTATGTCACTACTCACAGATATACTCACACACAGAGTAGGCGTGCTACCATATCTATATAGTTCACTGACGTATGTCACTACCACAGATATATACTACATCCTGAGTAATCGTGCTATCATATCTATAGGTTCACTGGAGGTATGCTCACTACCACAGATATAACACACCCTGAGTGCTGCTACTACATTATCTAGTGTCAATATCGCATGCCACTACCATACGTCACACCAAAGCGTGTTACTGGCATCTATAGATCACTGATGTGGCGTCACTACTACAGATATACAACAATCTTGGAGTGGTTGGTGCTACTTCATATCCATGGTTCACTGACGTATGTCAATACCACAGATATACCACACACCGGTGGTGGTGCTGCACCATATTCGGTAGTTCACTTTGACGTATGTCACTACCGCTGATATAGCACACAACCGGTGCGGTGATGCTACCACGCCTATAGTTCACTGACGCATGTCACTACCATTACACAGATAAATTAATAATAATCAAGTGCTGCTACCTATATCTATAGTTCAGTGACGTATGTCACGACCACAGATATACCACACCCTGAGTACCTACTCATATCTATAGTTCACTGACGTATGTCACTACCACAGATATACCACACGCACTGGTGGTGGTGCTGCCAGATCTATATTTCACTGATGTATGTCACTACCACAGATATACCACGCACCCTCGAAGAGTGGTGGTGCTACCATATCTATAGTTCACTGACGTTTTGTCACTACCACAGATATACCACACAACGAGGTGGTGGTGCTAAGCCATATCTATAGTTCACTGATGTAATGTCACTACCAATGATATCACCACACTCCCCAGTGATTGGTGGTGCTACCATATCCTATAGTTCACTGATGTATGTCACTACCACGGACAGATATACCACACACCGGAGGTGGTGGTGCTGCCATATCTATAGTTCACTGATGTATATATACTAATGTTACTACCACAGACTTATATACCACATATGTCACTACAGGTGCTGCTGCTCCATATCTATAGTCCGCTGATGTATGTCACTACAACAGATGTGTACCACACCCTGGTGGTGTGGTGCTACAGATATACCACACACCATATCTGCCAGCATTCTTTGATGTATGTCACTCACTCACAGATATACCACACGCACGGTGAGTGGTGCACCATGTCTATAGTTCACTGAAGGCGTATTTCCGCACCTACCACAGATATACCACCGCGGCAGAGTGGTGGTGCTACCATATCTATAGTTCACTGACGTATGTCACTACCACAGATATACCACGCATCCGGTGAGATTTGGTGCTTTGCTATCATATCTATAGTTCACTGATGGTATGTCACTACCACAGATATACCACACCCGAGTGCTGCTACCATATCTATAGTTCACTGAGGGTATGTCACTACCACAGATATACCACACACCGAGTGGTGGCTACTATATCTATAGATCAATTGATATGCTACCAGATATCTATAGTTCACTATATCTATAGGGGTATGTCACTACCACAGATATACCGCACACCGAGTGGTGGTGCTACCATATCTATAGTTCACTGGCGGTATGTCACTACCAACAGATATACCACACCCGAGTGGTGGATTCTGCTACTTATATACCTATAGTTCACCCTGAAAGCCGCTACTATATGTCACTACCACGGATATACCACACACACCGAGTGGTGGTGCTACCATATCTATAGTTCACTGATGTATGTCACTACCACAGATACCACACACCCGAGTGGTGTGGTGCTACCATATCTATAGTTCACTGAAACGGTATGTCACTACCACAGATATACCACACTGAGTTACCGGTACCTGCAGTTCACTGGTGCATTTCTACCATATCGAAAGTGGGGAAAATATATAGTTCACTGACGATACTACTATGTCACTACCAAACGGTATAGACCATATACCAGATCTCATACACCCGGTGATGGGTGCTACCACAAATCTATACTTTCACTTTGTGGCTGGTACCATGTCACTACCACAGATATACAACAGACGTCACCTGAGTGGTGGTGCTACCATATATCTATAGTTCACAGATATACCACACACTGCTACCATATCGTTTGTCACTACCACAGATATACCACACCCTGAGTGGTGGAACTTACCATATCTATAGTTCACTGACGTATGTCACTACTATGTATCACTACCGCGGCTACCATATCTATAGATCATATACCACACTACAGATATACCAGATTGGTGCGATGGTGCTACCATATCTATAGTTCACTGATGTATGTCACTACCACGGATATACCACAACACGGTGATGGTGCTACCATATCTATAGTTCACTGGACGGTATGTCACTACCACACATATACTAAGCACCCTGGTGATGGTGCTACCGTTATCTATAGTTCACTCCGCCTATTATGTCACTACCACAGATATACAACACACCCCGAGTGGGTGAATTGCTACCATATCCATAGATTCACTGGCTACCCACATCTATGTCACTACCTACAGATACACCACACACGCGGTGGTGGTGCTACCATATCTATAGTTCACTGGCGTATGTCACTCCCAGCATACCTTAAATAATAACCACCAAAGTGATGAGATTTGCTACCGCCGCATCTATAGTTCACTGATGTATGTCACTACCACTGATATACCAATAATAATCGGTGGTGATGCTACCATCGCCTATAGTTCACTGACGATGTCATCACGCCAGATATACAACACCAAGTGCCAAGTACTATATCTATAGTTCACTGACGCATGTCACGACTTTCACAGATATAAATTAATAACCCTGAGTGGTCGTGCTACCATATCTATAGTTCACTGACGTATGTCACTACCACAGATATACCACACCCTGAGTGCTTTCACCATATCTATAGTTCACTGATGTATGTCACCTACAGATATACCGCAAACACTGAGTGATGGTGCTACCATATCTATATTTCACCGACGCATGTCACAAATTTCACAGATATACCATTAATCCCTGAGTGGTGGTTGCTACCATATCATCTTATAGTTCACTGACGCTTATCACTACTACAGATATACCATTAATAACCGAAAGTGATGGTGCTACTCATATATATATAGTTAACTGACTGATAATGTCACTACTCATAGATATACCACACTCCCTGGTGGTGGTGCTACCATTATTCAGTAGTTCACTGATGTATGTCACTACCACAGATATGCCACGCGGTTAATAACGTTGACACCATGTTTTCATAGTTCACATATGTATGTCACTACCACAGATATACCACACCCTGAGTGATGGTGCTCCAACATATCTATAGTTCACTGATGTATGTCACTACCACAGATATACCACACACCCTTAGTGGAGGCGGTGCTACCACATCTGCTGCAAGATCACTGGCGTTTGTCTCTACTACAGATATACTACACACCGAAGTGATGGCGCCAGCATATATATAGGGGTTCAATTGATGTAATGTCACTACCACATATATACCACCTCCACTGAGTGGTGGTGCTGCCCATATCTATAGTTCAATTGATGTATGTCGCTGCCGCAAAAAAGA
>NW_025766937.1:0-5742 GCF_003918875.1 Haliotis rubra
CACATGGACACGCACTCATTTACAAGATTGATCCCATACTGGCATCACAGGCTTAAATCATCCATTGCCTGAAACAAGGCAGACACGCGGATGGATTGTGTACACATTGCAATCAACCTGAAACCATTGAATTGCATAGTTCTGAAGCTGCCACCTCCAACAAACAAACATCACACAACTACACACCGGTGTTCCAGCTAAATATCCGCAACGACATGCAGCTACTTTTAGATCCTTTTAACCCGTCCAAGTGTGTTCCATGCCATGGCCACCTTTATCCAAAACTCTCAAATATAATCAGCCAAGAATTTCAGGTCTCACTGACAATCCTCAACATACTACCTCTCAATAGCCTATATATATTAGACCAGGCACCCAAAATCTCACTTCTCGCCTAAACACCTACCACCAACATAAGCCTGCTCATTTAGACCTGGGAAACAAATTCATTTATTTATAGTTGTCCCTATTTCCGCCTTCAAAGGTCCGCGCCTCTCCCAGCCAATCAGCAACCACTAAACGTAAACAAACCTAGCTCCAGCCCTCATGTACAAAGGTCACGACCTCAGCCCTAAGCCAGCTCTGAAACAGTTTACACCACACACAGCCTTTGCCTTTCGTCCTTCACCCCACCCCTACCCCATTTCATCATTTTCTTTCATTGTTGACTATATCACATAAATACAGCTTAACTGTATCACCACTATATATCACTCATATGCTATACACTCATTCTACACTCTCCCCCACCCCTTCCTGTCACCAACTTTAACTACCCTAATATTTATTCCAACTCCTCTTATTAATTAACAACTGCTTTATTTTTCTGTATCTCTTGATAATTTCTGCTTTTATTTGATGAGATTATATTTTATTACTTTTATTCTAAATTACATTTGCTTACTCTCCCATATACCTCATATTTTTGGGGTATGGTAATTTATCCTATTAATACAACTATTAATTACTCACGAGATCAACCCTGCCTACTTCCCGTCGGCGACATTGAATACGCTAAAGCCGCCGTAAAACCTCAAATTCGTTCGTTCATTGTATAAACCAAAACCCCGCTCCTCCACCCCAAAATCACATCTGCTAAACCGTCTCACTCTCACCTACAAAATAATACAACCGTATCATTATTAGTTATCCTGCAGCAATATATGAACAATCCCCACAGCCAAAAATTACATAACATTGCACGCAGAAACAAATATACCACAAGTCTAGCTGGTCTCATCATAGCAGTTAAATCCCTTCATAAAACAGCCACCGCTAAGCTACCTAGCACTTAAACCTACATTCAAAACTTCTGCCCCATCCATGACATTATAATAATATATCATATTCAAATTGCCGCAGTCAGCTCTGATGCAATGGAATTGCAACGGCCTCGAGCAAACGGGCATGAGCTTAAGGCACTCATCGCCCAAAACAAAATCTCGCTAAATAATATTCTTCAA
Organism: Haliotis rubra; assembly: GCF_003918875.1. Lineage (NCBI taxonomy): Eukaryota > Metazoa > Mollusca > Gastropoda > Lepetellida > Haliotidae > Haliotis > Haliotis rubra. The sequence continues at coordinate 1,464 of NW_025766937.1, forward strand.
AACAAAACTTTCCGCAAATTCGCCTTCAAAATCCAGGCTACAATTATATCAGGAGGAGTGACCCCGACCAATAAATCTCCGGGGTCGCCAGCAGGGGACTGAGATATTCATTTCAAATAAACTCAATTATTCATGATGTTCATTCAAACTATAGCAGAAGTCACAGAGATTAAAACTACAATAAATAATAAACTAGTAACTTTCATATAAACCTACAGAAGACCTTCTATTAAACTTATGCCCAAGATTTGGGCAATATCGCAAGATTCTTAACGCCCAACACCTTTATCCTCGGGGACCTAAACTCTCACCATCCATTATGGAACTAAAACCTATACTGCCAATAACGGCATTCTTCTATCTATTAACTGGCTAGGTGACCACAACCTCATTACGCCAACGATAATCAACCCGCAGATACCCTCTTCCACGCCCAATCTCCAGCACCGCAATAGACCTTACAATCACCACCCCTACATATTCAAAGCTTGCCTATAGGGTACATACGACACATGGGGCGGTGACCACTACCCATAAAAACCACCATATCTACACTACTTACACGAACCTACCGACAATTTAGACTACCTCGCTAGCGCGAAAATCAAATACAATATACACAAAGTAGACTGGAACAATTCATAGCTCTACATTAAATTGTTATCAAACATTATAAACACCGACGCACGAAACTTTTAATTCACGGCTCACAAACACCATGTCAATATAACAAATCTACATGCATACATTTCGGACCATCAGGCACAAAACAGTCCGTAGGGTAGACCAAGGGCATAACTAACATGCCCGAGATCAAGAAAAAGCCCTATGTCAATCAAGGGACCGTTCAAGGAAATTACGACTAGCTAAAGACTCTCGGAAATAATACCAAAACAATTAATCAAGGCGGCAAAAGAACATTGGAGAAAATTGCACTCCAGCCCTCAGGCTAAATCAACTTTCTTCTAGAAGAAATTGACGAATTTCATGCATACAGGAAATTTAAATCATAAATTCACTTCTAACTTCGAACCTCCCACAAACAAAGAGATATGACTAATGCTGTTGCTGCCCACTTCTCGGACACTATGGCTCACCTGCTTCAGCAAACTTCAAAACTTCAGTAAAATCCATCACCTACTCACCTGAACCACCTCATCTACCATAAGCAAAACGCATAACCTACACGAGCTTAGGCGACAAACAGCGCCAAAACGGCCTCAACCCCTGGTCCGAACGGCATTACACACTTGCTACTAAAACGACCCGCTGGCATCCCGGCAACCTCACTCTATTCAACCTGTATCTCTGGACCAAGGAAGCATACCATCTTCATGGAAAACAGCCAAGGTGGGTACCAGTCCTGAAGCAGGAAGGCCGTGAAGCTCCCGGATTCGTTTCGGCCATTTCCTTACCTCACACCTATGTACTTCACTGAGTCTATAATGTCGTAATGAGCTAAAACACCAAATTCATACCCGCATAACCTAAAACAAGCAGGACCAAGGTAGAGCTTCACTCTAATAAGCAAACTTTGGATCATTTGCATTTTCGACCTTATGTCTAAAGTGGCCCAAGCACAAAACAATACACGCTGGCCATTTTTGTAGATTTCGGCAAAGCTTTCGATGATCTGGCTGGCGACTGTGTACAAAAACTACAAGAAAATGCCATACGGGCGGATTCTAAATTTCATTTCAAGCATTTCCTAATAACAGACAAATAATAGTCAAATCACACTCAACACTGTCGGACCCGCTGAAATGAAAACCCCAGGGGCGCATAATTTCCCACACTTCACTATGATTTGCCGATAAATGACATTTTCCGGACAAGTGGCCAGAAATTTCTACTGCAAAATTTGCTGATGACATTTCATTTGGTACATCATCTCTTCAGGAAAACAAGCCATGATCAAAACTCAAGAATGCTTCGACCATCCAAAGCTGGGCCCAGAATACGAGGGTTCCATATTAACGTCGAAAAGGCCGTGGGCGTCCTGTTCAAAACAAAGAATGCAAGGTGTGCACCCCAGGCTTCGTCGCTCTCGGCAACCGAAGTCAGGTTCGACGAACCGAGTTCCTGGGTTGTGACTTCTGCGACCGGCACGCATGACATGGACACCCATTAATAACCTGGTCAACTCGTGTCAAAAGATCTAAATCTCTGCTGCGAGCCATCAGTGCGGCACAAACTGGGAGCCGACAAACAAACGCTGAGTAATATATAAGAAACTTTGATACAGTCTGTGAACTGGACTATGCTTGTGTTCGGTCCTCACTCTATCTCCTAAGCCAACCTCAAGAACTCATTCTACCAGTACAGTATAAAGCCCTTAAACAAGCCCTAGGCGCTGTAGACTGGTAACCTCCACAACACTCTTCTCCTACTCACAGGCATCCCTTCAATTCAAACACGAATAAATCTAACCGCACTCATGAATGCGCATTACAGGGCTAAATACAAGTAATCTAAGTAAACTTCTCATCTGACTAAATACACAAACATTAAAATCCACTATCAAAATTTAAAACAGCCCAAACCGAGCCCCTACTCACTAACCTCAACGGTCTGCTTCCTCACACATCTAAACGCCATCAACCAACACACACCGGTAACAAGCTGCATTCATGCGACAACCCCCACCCTACTAGATATCACCTGGTAGAAACACTCCAAATCTCCTAGATCCACAGACACCCAAACCAAAACAAGCCTCATCAAACCCACGTCGGCCTGGGGTGTCGGCCATGCCCGGATTTGTACAGACGCCTCGGTCGGCTGAGCAAACGCATGAGCGTAGGCATCCAGCGTAGACCGAGCTGCCCCAACAGCAGGCCTCCGCTATACAAGCCACGGCAGCATTAGCACGGCAGAACTCACAGCAGTCTTATCAGCACTTCGCACTCATCCACGCAGTACTTGCACAAGCATCCTGCTTCAACACGGGCTCTCTCGGCGCCGTCAAGCAACTTCAACTGCGGCACTCAAAAGCGCTGAGCGACGTACGCAACATGGTGTAGACAAGCTCCTCCAGCAACTAAATAAAAACATAACTGTGTAGTTCAGCTCACGCACAGCCAAAATAACACAGCAGACGCCTTGGCCGACTAGCCACCACAAAACTCTCCACCCATTAAATTTCGTACGTCCAAGGCCGAATATAAAACAGCTCATCAAACACCACGCAATCGGCCAAGGCTACCAGCGGCCTTAGCACAAACCGATCACCTGGGTCAAGCAATCGCCTTCGACATCGCAAAACACTCACCCTGCTCAGGCAACAAACGCGTGGACGCACTCATCACCAAAGTTGATCGCGGGCATCGCAAAATCACAAGTCGTCCATTGTTCAGGCAAAACAGCAGACGCAGATGGATTATGCGCATTGCAGCCAGCCTGAGAGTCATTGAACACATGTTCACAGAAGCGCCACCTCCAACAAGCAAACGTCACTCCAACTACACACCAGCATTCCAACTAAATATCACAACAACATACAACTGCTTTTAAAGTCGGCGCCCAACCCGTCAAATGTATTCCATGCTGCCACCTTTATCCAAAACTGATTTAATAAATAAGATTTAGAACCTCCCAAACAATCCTAAACATACTACCTCTCAATAGCCTATATATTTTAGACCAGGCACCAAAATCTCACTTACTCTGCTTCTCATACCCTACCACCAACATAACCTGCTGTTTAGACCTGAAACAAATTCGTTTGTTATAGTTGTCTTATTTTCGCTTCTAAAAAGGTCGCGCCTCTCCCAGCCAATCAACCACTAAAACGTAAACAAACCTAGCTCCAGCCCTCATGTACAAGGTCACGACCTCCACCCAAACCAGCTCACAAACAGTCCCTTACCACTCACGGCCTTTGCCTTATCGTCTCCCACCCACCCACCCGTTACAGCCCTTTTCTTTCTTTTACTGGGTCCCATATTATTAAAATAAGTGCAAGCAACTGCCATAACATATCTGACATGCTTTACCTTATTCTGCTCGCATCCACCCCGCTGCCTCTCCCCACCGTTTTAACTATCTATATCTATTCAACTCCTCTTGTGTAACTGCTTTGTTTTTCTGTCTCTCTTTATAATTTCATTTTTATTTTATTTATATTATATTTTAACTAACATTCTAAACTACCTAAGTTTAATCTCCATAGTTACATTTTTGGGTGCATGGTGGTTTATCCCTATTGCTACATTATTAATTAATTTATATATCAACCCTACCCGTCGGCGACATTGGCCACGCTAAAATAGACGTAAAA
>NW_025766938.1:0-5695 GCF_003918875.1 Haliotis rubra
TGATATACGAATGGACAATAGGATTCACTCTGGAACATTAAAGTCAACAGTTCAGTCACTCTAGACACAGGCTGCTGCTTCAAGGCGCGATTGTTTAAACGGCAAGTCCATGTTTTGAAACACATTTCGCACTGTTGAATATTCAGTTCACCTTTCCTATGCTGTTTAAGGTTGAATGGTTATCTATAGTCTATGTTTTATCCACTGCCTTTAACGATGTCCGTCCAGGGGGTCCCAGTTTCACAACTCCTCTCACGTAGGGGAAAATTCGGCGTTTCTCATCGTTCAAGCGCCTCAGTGTATGAGGTGTTTTCAAAATATGAATCAAACTAGACGTGCGGCGTTGACTCGGCATTCTCTTCTGACTGTTAGACTGATATACTAATGACCGGTATTTATTTCCTATCTCCTTAGGCTTTTGTGATCTGTTGCGCATGCGCCAATGTCCTTTGAGACTGCTTACAGTTCAGTTCAAGATGTCTTACCTGTGTGACGCATGTTCTGGGTGGCTGCCCGTGGAAGCCAACGGTGAAGACCATCAAGGATTATTTACCTGTGTGTATTGTAAGACCAAATTAAAATACACATACCATCGCTTTTTAACGCATAGTCACAAGTGTGCTGTGAAGAAAAGAGTGTCTTCTAAGATTCCCTCCTGCACGTGTAAGATAGTATAAACTCTATGGTAGTGTAGCCTGACAAACAGTTTAACTCTCGCCAGCAAACGGGTTGGACGTGAACAACATGAAGAAAGCATCAGAGATTAGACTTGACCCTAGAGATATATTTAGGAAGACCACGTTAAGAAAGTCACAACAGAGAATGAAACCACCAGCACCCAAGAAGTCGATGCTGAAGACAAAGAAGAGACAGGTAACACCTAAAATGAAAACGGTGACAACCCAGAAGGGACAGAAGACAACACCCCAACCCATGAACATACGATATATGTCAGAGATGCAAGCTGTAGTGAATCGGGCAAAAGCTGCTTTGAAACGAGCGGAAGCTGACTTGAAACGTCAACAGTATAAAAGAAAGCTTGAACCCTGGTAATCTGGACACTTGTATAGGATCACGATGGGAGTGACTACCTGTCTGGACTGTGGGATGAGGTTTACACGAAAAGATAATCTACAGAGACATTGGAAGCAGATGCACGCTCTAAACGTACCTCCTCCTCTGGATAATGATGCCCCTCCCCTCCTCCTCAAGAGAGACATCCCCCTCCCTCTCAAGAGAGAGACACCTACCTCCTCCTCCTCAAGAGAAACACCTACCTCCTCAAGAGAGACACACTCCTCCTCCTCAAGAGACACCTACCTCCAAGAGAGACACCTACCCTCAAGAGAGACACCTACCTCCTCCTCCTCAGAGAGACACCTACCTCCTCCTCAAGAGAGACACACCTACCTCCTCCTCCTCAAGAGAAACACCCTCCTCGCCAAGAGGACCAGCAGCAAGAACGGTTCAGGTTCCTGATTCCCTCGAATGCGCTCGTTGTGGGACCCAGTGGCTGTGGAAAGTCTGTGTTTACCTCTCATGTGCTCCGACATGGCCTGATCCAACCCCGACCTACCCGCATTGTTTGGTGTTATACTCAATGGCAGCCCTTATATCAGGACATTAGCGAGCAGCTGCCTCAGGTGACCTTTGTCAAAGGAATTCCTTACGATATCTTGGACGAGGATTACTTTGATGCTGGCCAACGGAACGTATTAGTGTTGGACGATTTCCTGGCCGAAGCAAAGAACGACAAACGTATTTCGCGGCTGTTTACTCAAACCTCCCATCACAAGAATGTATTGATCTTTCTCTTGGTACAAAATCTGTTTCCGAGAGGTAAAGAATCGAGAGACATTGCTTTGAACGCGCATTATGTCAGCTTGTTTCATTCCCCCATAGATAAACAGCAAATCAAACTCTTTGCCCGTAGAATTTTCCCCGAACATATGGATCACTTTATGGCTATGTATGAAAAGGCTGCTGAAACACCCTATGGACAACTCACCATTGATCTAAAACCTACCACCAAAGATAAGGATCGACTGCAGGTCAATCTCATAAACAAGGAAAACGGGCGAGTCAAAGCTCAGTGTGAACAGGATCTGCCTAGGGAAAAGTTGACTACAACAGAATCTCTGGATAGTCCTCTGACTGAAGAAGAGAGACTGCCCCAACATCAGCTCACTCAAATTAAAACCGATTCAGACACGAGTAGTGAGACATCGTTGACTATGGCCACGGCTTGCGCAGATTGCGGAGTGCTGATAGATAACGTGCACGATCTTCAGCGACATATCAAACATTGGTGTCCGGCCAATAGCCTTCAACCTAAGAGAAAGCGTGCCAGACTCGAGAGTGATGATAATGACAGTGACTATGGCGACCTAGCCTCTTCCCAGAAAGGCAGTGGTCTTGCCGTCAAACCTCCTCGTGGGAAGCCAACATTCACTGATATGGAAGCCGAGGAGTGGCAAAATGTAGGCTTACAACGCATCTGGAAGCAGGTGTACGACATGTTTCAAGACAAGATGAAACTGCAGAGAAAACAGTACAAGCGACAGGGACGAACGCAAGAATGGATTGAGAGAAGATTGAAACAGAGGTGGGAAGATCTACTGCGTAATACTCTCATCTTTGCGGTGGAATATACCAAGTACTTTAAAGAGGCACCTCTGTTTCAAAACATGCTACACAGCCTGGGAGATATGAATCCTTCCACGGAACAATATGTTCTCAAAAATAAAATCAAACTCCTCCTGAAACCCAAGATGAAAGAGATCCTGCCTTTGATAGATATGCCGGAAATAGAAAGTGAGACTGAATCTGATAGCGTTGCAGAGGATAACGACGGTGATGACGAGGAGGATGACGTGGAGGAGAATGTTTGAGGAAATAAATACCGGTCATTAGTATATCAGTCTAACAGTCAGAAGAGAATGCCGAGTCAACGCCGCACGTCTAGTTTGATTCATATTTTGAAAACACCTCATACACTGAGGCGCTTGAACGATGAGAAACGCCGAATTTTCCTCTACGTGAGAGGAGTTGTGAAACTGGGACCCCCTGGACGGACATCGTTAAAGGCAGTGGATAAAACATAGACTATAGATAACCATTCAACCTTAAAACAGCATAGGAAAGGTGAACTGAATATTCAACAGTGCGAAATGTGTTTCAAAACATGGACTTGCCGTTTAAACAATCGCGCCTTGAAGCAGCAGCCTGTGTCTAGAGTGACTGAACTGTTGACTTTAATGTTTCCAGAGTGAATCCTATTGTCCATTCGTATATCACAGCTTTGTATCGAACCGATTGACTTGAATCAATAAATGATATGAATGGAATTGCTTGTTTTGTCGGGTTTTTTTGTTTGCATACTTAGAATATAATCCTTATATACCTCGATGATAATATATGTGTAGTCCCTAGACAGACATCGATACACACTTCACAGATCTACGAACCTCCCATCCATAGCAATACAGCTAAAAAGTAATGCCATCATTTAAATTGTGAGTTTAAACGCGTATTTTTACATGGATTTACCTTTACAAGGATGAGTGCATTCCACACAAACGCTACACCCTCCTGTTATCAATGTGTAACTGTTTACAGTTGGATGGTCTGAAAATACCCAGAGTTATGTTGACCCTAGACATGTGTGCGGGCGAGTTCATTCATCAGAAATCTGTTACTTACGATGTGTTTATAAATACGAACTGCTAGCCACACTCATAGTAATGTTTCATGCCGTGGTTAGAACCGTAATGGATCTATTGAAAGGTGTCATACATTCATGTTCAGATATATGCATAAAATCTACACGCACATACATTCCTACATGACCGCAATTTCATTTAAATGTATTAAATATACCGATTACATTTAATACACACACACACACACACACACACACACACACACACACACACACACACACACACACACACACACACACACACACACACACACACAACGCAACGAGACTGTTTGAACAACCTTCCTCACACGTGTAAACCGGAAGTGGTTCGCTAGCAGACGACTGTCCTAAAGCAGACGAACTTTCTTCTTATTCACATCCAACCCGTTGCAGACGGGGGGGGAACCGCTAGCAGACGACGAACACCTGTGTCATCTCATTCACTCCGCTCAATTCAATACCTTCCTTTGTTCCCTTTGTTACCACATCTTTAGGGAGTCTTCTTCGGTCCACTGCACATTCAAGTACCTCACTCCATTGTACACCCGCTCACGCTTCATCGATTTCTATTGAAATCCTTGTGAAGCCGTCCTGATGACCGTGTCCCGGTCGTCTGAGGGTTAGAGAGGTGGAACCGCACGTATGGCTCGTGCGCGGAGGCTCCGTGCACTGTAGTGGGGCGGTGGCATGGAAAAAAAACAGAGCCTTGGTTTCGTTATTCCGGGCGCTACCCTATTCCGATAAGTCCCCTTTCGTAGAGGGACGGCATCGTGGGTCAGGGTCGATGATGGCTTTACCTTCAGCTTCTCCAAGCATTCTTCACCAACATGGAATATCTATCTTATATATATATGCTGATGAGAATAGCTCAATTAAAAACGGATCAAGCTTTTGTATACCACGTACTATTATGATTATTTTAATTATGTGAGTTATTTTGAGTGAGCGATTGGTCGACGCCCGAAAAGATGTGTTCACTGCCATCAACCACCAACCTGCAACAAATAAATGATGCCAGCGGAGATTTAGCCATTTGTAAAAATAACATCCAAAACCTCCAAGTCGCTTTGTCGACGTCCTGAGGCTGAAAATCCAAAATCCAAAAGTCGACACTACGGATGACAATCGGTGATACATCCACCCTAACACTGGTGTATTCCCGCATTCTAGCAGGCAAAACCTTTTGATCTGAGACGCCAACTTGATACCACTTTAATCTATATTTCCCAAACATACACAGGTAACTTGTAAGTGAGACACTTCAGGAAATTCGGCGCGGCCATACTGATCAGAAAGATTTGACTGTATAAACCATTTTCAAATTATGTCGATAGTCATATATATATATATATGAATATAACTTCCTGAAGAGTAAAGAACGAAAACATGTTGGAGAAAAAAGGCATTCTTGTTTTATTTATCTATCCAATATATATATATATATATATATAATCTCCTGAAGATATAAGGAACGAAACATGTTGGAGAAAAAGGCATTCTGTTTTTATTTATCTATGTGATATTTATGACTGTTCACCCTTTGTAGTATTTTTGACATTTTGTATATATAGTATATATATAGTTAGAGGGAAAGCGCAATACGATGAGTTAGGTCATTGAGGCAGGTGAGGTGAAATGGGCTTAACTTCGTAAGAAAGAAATATTTCGCTCATATGACACGTGCATGCAGCCGGCGTGGCCGCTGTACAGTCTAGACTGGTTTCTACAAAGCGTCACCGAGATACCATGCCGTTGTTGAGCATGAATACCCCACTCCAGACAGAATATACTGACCGGTCCTTTGTTATACCCATAAATTTTGACGTCCCCAGACAAAATAAAAAGATATACTGAATAATACGCATTCGAGGAAGGAAATGTCATATTCGGTGCGTAGGAGATTGATAAACTTGTTTTGCATTCCAAAGGCGCAAAACCAAATTCTTTATGTTACGGAAAATTGGTACGCCTGTTCCTGTACAAAGGCGGGCG
>NW_025766939.1:0-5515 GCF_003918875.1 Haliotis rubra
AAGTAGGGTCTGAAAACATACCTTGATATCATTTCCAGTGAATTAATCAAAATTATGGTTGTAATATTACTCCTAAAATGTACCATTATATGGCCAGATAATGAATTTATAGTGGTAACAAGAAACTGGAAAATAATGTTCTCTCCTATGAATTAAGATATACACTTTATTTCACTCAAGTCAATGCTCGGAAGAGCTAGTCATCTAACATAGTTTTCGTATTCGATCAACAGCCAGGAAGGTGAATTTCGGTTCAAAGTCCCATACAATTCTTTATAAAAATCTGAAATATTTGAAAGCATGGTTTTATAGGCACTCATATGAACTAATTTTTTGATACTTGGATTATTGCACTTGATAGGCAACTGCTTGTACTGACCAATATTTCCCGTTTTGGAATGAAAATATTACTCCTCAATATTTTGCTCTGTTAACAAGATACTGTAGGCCGCTACAGATTGTGCTTATGGAACTTAAGAACATCCACTACAATGTGTGACAAATTGAAAGAATATATCACTAAGGCAGAGGGACAATATGCCGCCACATTGTTCTTTCATGCCAACATGTTTTTGCTATTTCAGTTGACCTAACCGGAAATGAAGTTGTTTATTGTGTCACGGCTTCGCTGAAAGTCTTTGAGCTTTGTGGCGTACGGCTTCAGTACTATTAGTGACTAAAACGTTAAAACCAAAACGATTTGCAGTTACAAAATTGTCCGTGTTTACATAACACTTTTTAAAAGTCATAAACTGCTTTCGGCTATTTCAATCATCAATTAGTAATGATTTTGCACATAAAGCTGCAAAGTGGCGCAAATTCGATGCAAGTTCTCATCAACCAGACGGACGTACCAGGTTTCCCTGAACGTGAATTGCAGACATTTAGCTTTGATCAATCAGGCCTATCACAGATTTCTTGGTCACGCCTCATTTTGTTGTCTTAACCATGTGGTTTGTTAAAGATTTTTGCATCGCGTCATGCAACCAATATGTAATAATAAATATAGCGAGTGTAAATGGCATAATTTACGAGCACATCGCTTCGGATGCATCGTTTGGCCGGAAATAAGTCCTGACCGTCCACACAGCGCGCCCGGCACCGGTGTAAAATTGACGCATGCGCCAGTTTGATTGACAGGTCGGTATGAATAATCAGTTCTTGAGAAACTCAGATGGATTTCTTTCCATGTAATCAATTGCCCTAATTGTAAGTGTTGCCCCATTTTGAACCGTAATTTATGATTTGCTAGAACTAGAACAAAGAAGTTGCTCTCATTACGGTAAATAATGGGACTTTGAAATCACGAAAGGTGGGAATTCAAGTTTGAAATTATAACTCAAGCTAGAAAAACAACAAGACTTCACATCAACTTTCATTATGAATAAGTAGCTTGTCATGGAGTTTGCTTTAAAGACGTGTTGACATGCGTTGATCAAGTTTCTTGTTCCATAGTAATGGTAACCTCTAATTACTACCTCACTCAACCAATGCAGGCAGACATTTACTCCTCATTTCATGACTTTTTCTCTCCATTCGTATTTTCACCAGCCGTACTGCAGCTGTAATTGCATTCCATGAACCATCAAATCTATCATGCTTTTTCGGCAGTGAGCTTAGCCACAGGATGCCAGGTTAGGTCACAAAATGCAATGTGGTCTTTTTCTATTTATGCAGGAAAGATGTACATCATATAGAGAGGCAGGTGAGATCGTCCCATGTGTTATTAAATATTATGATTCTTCCTTCAATGCTCTAAGAGTGTAAAAAAGTCGTCTTAGCATTTAAATCTCGCAAAATCTTCCAATGTGGGCATTTATATTCAACATCCTGATTTCCTGTACAATAGGTATACATAAGCTGTAGCCAATCACAAAGCTTGCTGACATTTAAATAGTTTATATTCTCTCCTGGATAAACAGTAGCCTACAGTAAGAATGCACCTTCTTAACGTTGCAGTGGCTGTAGTCTTGGGTAAGTCTTCTTCCTAAGCTTTGTAACAATCAACTGTACTACAGTATTGCTGAGTTTCTAAAGTGGCTTTACAAATACGCTGCCAACGTTAGGATTAGCATAGTTTGCACATTGGTGCCAACGTTTATCAGGGCTGCTGGAAAAGGAATGTTCTCTGTAGGAATCCTGTCACTTATGACCACTTGTGCATCATTTGATTTCTTTCCATTCTTCACAGTCTTCCTTGGTTCCGCCCCTTGCTGGGCCATGGTGAGGTGAGTGGTGGCAGCGGCCATGGAGGCGGAGGCCATGGAGGTGGTGGCCATGGAGGTGGAGGCCATGGAGGTGGAGGCCATGGTGGTGGTGGTGGTGGTATTGGTCACGGAGGTGGTGGTCACGGGAGGCGGAGGGACACGGAGGTGGCGGCCATAGAGATGGTCATGGGAGGTGAGTGGTCATGGAGGTGGAGGCCATGGAGGTGGTGGTCATGGAGGCGGACACCCGCAGTGCAAAACATCCGAGGATCATCTCATTGCCATCCAGATGCTGGACATTTGATATTATCGTATTGGTCGATTCCACTCCACTGTGATGTATCCACCCAATCTGTATATTCCTCATTGAATACAAATAAAGCTTTAGAGTTATATTGTAATGCTATCTTTGTTTATATTTTCCTCCAGTACAATCAGATTCAAGACTATGGAAAGTAAGAAAGGAAACTATCTGGATAACACTGTCCTGCATACTATAATCACACTGGAATCATTGCCACAAATAGTCAGGAGCACATCGAAGAGATGCAAGTACTCTTATAAACACGTTGAAGCAAGCAAGTAGACTATATTTCTGTCCCCAAATGTAGAAAGTCCCATTTGAGAGTCAGACTATGCATAATGGATCCAAAAGGTCCAAATAGTTTATAGTTACAGCCATGTGGCATGTCCCGATACAACAAATTACATGTGTCTCAATGCACTCCGTGAAACGAACGTTTACGTTAAGGAGTTGCTACCCATCTCCAGTAATACAATGATTCGTTCTCAAGACAGCCAACTTTAAAACGATTGCGGGACTGGTTTATTGATTTTGGAGCTCGTTTGTTTTGTTGTTTCAAGAGTCCAGAAAATATAAATGTTGAAGGAAGCAGATTACCTCTCAAATGGCCTCAGACAGTAGCAATGTAATTCCACTACGTTTTACCATGGCTCGACAGATAAATGAGGAGAATATAATCCCCTATTTGAATGGAGTTTTCAGCGAGTAACATATATTTCAGAGTAACGCTTGACAGCTTTAATACAAGATTCGACATTGTACTTTGATAATAACATATGTTATTGCCAATGTGTATTGATATTTACTCCAGCTGCTCATTATTTGAGGTCCCAGATGAAAGGCGAAGGGTTCTCTACACACAGATACACACAGACGCACACAAGCACAACAATAGAAAGCGAAGACCAAAGGCAGAAACACACTTTGCACACGCACACACACACAGCAGCACGCACGCACGTGCGCTCTCTATGCTACTTGCATTAACACATCCTGACTGGAGTCAGCTCTTTCTCCAAAAGGAATAGTTGCAGGGTTGACGTGATGTGTTTACACGCCTTTAATTGTTACGAGTCGAAAAACTAGAGTGTGAGCCGTTACCAGAGAATAAATCCTCACCCTTCTGGGCATTTTATTATTTTGGGACCCCCTACATCTATTGAGGACGCCCCCAGCCAACCAATAACTCTCTTTACTTCCGGGTCAGTATCACGACAAATTATACATAGCATCAGTTCTTGAGAAACCCAAATTGGATTTCTTTTCCATGTAATCAATTGCCCTAATTAGTAAGTGTTGCCCCATTTGAACCGTAATTTATGATTTAGCATAGAACTAGAACAAAGAAATTGCTCATTACAGTAAATAATGGGACTCTGAAATCACGAAAGGTAGGAATTCAAGTTTTGAAATTATAACTCAAGCTAGAAAACAACAAGACTTCACATCAACTTTCATTATGAATGGTAGCTTGCCGTGAGTTTGCTTTAAAGACGTATTTGACATACGTTTGATCAAGTTTCTTGACTCATGTGTGGTAGCTTACTCTAGTACTACACCTTGCACTCAACGATACTGCAGGCAGAACTGACTACTCATTTCATGACTTTTCTCTCCATTCACGTATTTTTCACCAGCCGCCTGTAGCTCTAATTACATTCCCATGAACCATCAAATCTATCATGCTTTTAGGCGGTGGGCTTAGCCACAGGATGCCAGGTTGGAGTCACAAATGCACAGATGTCTTTTCGTATGCAGGGAAAGATGTAAATCATATGGGAGGCAGGTGAGATCGTCCCATGTGTTATTGCATAATAGGATTCATCCTTCACGCTCTAAGGTGTAAAAGACTAGTCTTAGATTTAATTTTCGCAAAATCTTCCAATGTGGGCATTTATATTCCAACATCCTGATTTCCTGTACAATAGGTATATAAGCTGTGTCCAATCACAAAAGCGACATTCAAATCGTTTATTTATTCTCTCCTGGATAAACGTAGCTGGCAAAGATGCACCTTCTTAACGCGTTGCAGTGGTTGTAGTCTCTTTGGGTAAGGATCTTCTTCTACTTTGTAACAATCCAGCTGTACTGGTATTGCTGAGGTTTCTACCAAAGTGGCTTTGCAATTACGCTGCCAACATTAGGATTAGCATAGTTTGTACATTAGTGCCAACGTTTATCAGGGTTGGAAAAGGAATGTTCTCTGTAGGAATCCTGTCACTTATGAGCACTTATGCATCATTTGATTTCTTTCCATTCTTCACAGTCTTCCTTGGGTCCGCCCTTGCTGTATAATTGAGTAGTGGTGGCAGCGACCCATGGGTGCATGGAGGTGAGGTGGCCATGGAGGTGGAGGCCATGGTGGTGGAGGAGGCCATGGTGGTGGTGGTGGTGGTGGTCACGGAGGTGTGGTGGTCACGGAGGCGGAGGACACGGAGGTGGCGGCCATGGAGGTGGTCATGGAGGTGAGTAGTCATGGAGGTGGAGGCCATGGAGGTGTAGCGAATGAGGTGGTCGTAGAGCCTTGGACCTACAGGTAAAACATCCGAGGATCATCATATTGCCATCCAGATGCTGGACATTTGATATCGTATTGGTCGATTCCTCCTTTCCAGCCAGTGTATCCACCCAATCTGTATATTCCTCATTGAATACAGACAAAAGCTTTGAGTTATATTGTAATGCTATCTTTGTTTATATTTCCTCCAGTACAATCAGATTCAAGACTGGAAAGTAGAAAGAGGAACTATCAATAACACTATCCTGCATATTATAATCACACTGGAATCATTGCCCACAAGGTCAGGGCATCGAAGAGATGCAGTACTTTCTTATAAACACGTTGAAGCAATTCTTAGACTATTTCTGTCCCCAAAATGTAGAAAGTCCCATTTGAAGTCAGACTATCATAATTAGGTTAAAGGGTCCAAATAGTTTTATAGTTACAGCCATGTGCATGTCCTGATACAACAAATTACATGTGTCTCAATGAACCCATGAAGTG
>NW_025766940.1:0-5267 GCF_003918875.1 Haliotis rubra
ACTACATGACAGAATAGCCCCTAGAACCTTCTCTGTCACACTAAGTTACAACTCTTACACTACAAGACAGAATAACCTCCAGGACCTTCCTGTTAACACTAGAGTTACATCTCTTACACTACATGGCAGAATAACCTCCAGGACCGTCCTGTCACACTATATTACATCTCTTACACTAGTACATGACAGAATAACCTCCAGGACCTTCCTGTCACACTAAGTTCAATATCTTACACTACAAGACAGAATAACTCCCTGGACCTTCCTGTCACACTATGTTAATTATCTTACACTACATGACAGAATAACCTCCAGGACCTTCCCTTTCACACTAAGTTCAATATCTTACACTACAAGACAGAATAACCCCTGGACCTTCCTGTCACACTATATTACATCTCTTACACTACATGGCAGAATAACCTCCAGGACCTTCCTGTCACACTAAGTTACTTCTCTTACACTAAATGACAAATTAACCTCCAGGACCTTCCTGTCACAGTATATTACATCTCTTACACTACATGGCAGAATAACCTCCAGAACCTTCCTGTCACACTAAGTTTACATCTCTTACACTACATGGCAGAATAACCTCCAGGACCTTCCATGTCACACTAAAAGTTACATCTCTTACACTACATGGCAGAATAACCTCCAGAACCTTGAAGTCACACTGAGTTACATCTCTTACACTACATGGCAGAATAACCTCCAGGACCTTCCTGTCACACTAAGTTACATCTCTTACACTACAAGACAGAATAACCTCCAGGACCTTCCTGTCACACTATATTACATCTCTTACACTACAGAGACAGAATAACCTCCAGGTCCTTCCTGTCACACTAAGTTACATCTCTTACACTACAAGACAGAATAACCTCCAGGACCTTCCTGTCACACTAAGTTACATCTCTTACACTACAAGACAGAATAACCTCCAGGACCTTCCTGTCACACTAAGTTACATCTCTTACACTACAAGACAGAATAACCCCTTGACCTTCCTGTCACACTATATTACATCTCTTACACTACAAGACAGAATAACCCCCTGGACCTTCCTGTCACACTATGTTACGTCTCTTACGATACACGACAAATTTACCTCCAGGACCTACCTGTCAGACTAAGTTACATCTCTTACACTACAAGACAGAATAACCTCTAGGACCTTTGTCACTGTCACACTAAGTTACATCTCTTTCTCTTACACAACATGACAGAATAACCTCCAGGACCTTCCTGTCACACATATCTTACACTACATGACAGAATAACCTCCAGGACCTTCCTGTCACACTAAGTTACATCTCTTACACTACAAGACAGAATAACCTCCAGGACCTTCCTGTCACACTAAGTTACATCTCTTACACTACAAGACAGAATAACCTCCAGGACCTTCCTGTCACACTATATTACATCTCTTACACTACAAGACAGAATAACCTCCAGGACCTTCCTGTCACACTAAGTTACATCTCTTACACTACAAGACAGAATAACCTCCAGGACCTTCCTGTCACACTGAGTTACATCTCTTACACTACAAGACAGAATAACCTCCAGGACCTTCCTGTCACACTAAGTTACATCTCTTACACTACAAGACAGAATAACCTCCAGGACCTTCCTGTCACACTAGAGTTCCAGGATCTTGACATCTCTTACACTACAAGACAGAATAACCTCCAGGTCCTTCCTGTCACACATATCTTACACTACATGACAGAATAGCCCCCAGAACCTTCAAGTCACACTAAGTTACAACTCTTACACTACAAGACAGAATAACCTCCAGGACCTTCCTGTTAAACTAAGTTACATCTCTTACACTACATGGCAGAATAACCTCCAGGACCGTCCTGTCACACTATATTACATCTCTTACACTAGTACATGACAGAATAACCTCCAGGACCTTCCTTTCACACTAAGTTCAATATCTTACACTACAAGACGGAATAACCTCCTGGACCTTCCTGTCACACTATGTTAATTATCTTACACTACATGACAGAATAACCTCCAGGACCTTCCTTTCACACTAAGTTCAATATCTTACACTACAAGACAGAATAACCCCTGGACCTTCCTGTCACACTATATTACATCTCTTACACTACATGGCAGAATAACCTCCAGGACCTTCCTGTCACACTAAGTTACTTCTCTTACACTAAATGACAAATTAACCTCCAGGACCTTTCCTGTCACAGTATATTACATCTCTTACACTACATGGCAGAATAACCTCCAGAACCTTCCTGTCACACTAAGTTACATCTCTTACACTACATGGCAGAATAACCTCCAGGACCTTCCTGTCACACTAAGTTACATCTCTTACACTACATGGCAGAATAACCTCCAGAACCTTGAAGTCACACTGAGTTACATCTCTTACACTACATGGCAGAATAACCTCCAGGACCTTCCTGTCACACTAAGTTACATCTCTTACACTACAAGACAGAATAACCTCCAGGACCTTTCCTGTCACACTATATTACATCTCTTACACTACAAGACAGAATAACCTCCAGGACCTTCCTGTCACACTAAGTTACATCTCTTACACTACATGACAGAATAACCTCCAGGACCTTCCTGTCACACTAAGTTACATCTCTTACACTACAAGACAGAATAACCCCCTTGACCTTCCTGTCACACTATATTACATCTCTTACACTACAAGACAGAATAACCCCCTTGACCTTCCTGTCACACTATGTTACGTCTCTTACGATACAGACTAGGAATTTTCCAGGACACCTGTCAGACTAAGTTACATCTCTTACACTACAAGACAGAATAACCTCTAGGACCTTGCTGTCACACTAAGTTACATCTCTTTCTCTTACACAACATGACAGAATAACCTCCAGGACCTCCCTGTCACACATATCTTACACTACAAGACAGAATAACCTCCAGGTCCTTCCTGTCACACTAAGTTACATCTCTTACACTACATGGCAGAATAACCTCCAGGACCTTCCTGTCACACTAAGTTACATCTCTTACACTACAAGACAGAATAACCTCCAGGACCTTCCTGTCACACTATATTACATCTCTTACACTACATGACAGAATAACCTCCAGGACCTTCCTGTCACACTAAGTTACATCTCTTACACTGCATTGCAGAATAACCTCCAGGACCTTCCTGTCACAATGAGTTACATCTCTTACACTACAAGACAGAATAACCTCCAGGACCTTCCTGTCACAGTAAGTTACATCTCTTACACTACAAGACAGAATAACCCCCTTGACCTTCCTGTCACACTATATTACATCTCTTACACTACAAGACAGAATAACCCCCTGGACCTTCCTGTCACACTATCTTACGTCTCTTACGATACAAGACAAATTTACCTCCAGGACCTACCTGTCAGACTAAGTTACATCTCTTACACTACAAGAGAGAATAACCTCCAGGACCTTCCTGTGACACTAAGTTAGATCTCTTTCTCTTACACAACATGACAGAATAACCTCCAGGACCTTCCTGTCACACATATCTTACACTACATGACAGAATAGCCCCCAGAACCTTCAAGTCACACTAAGTTACAACTCTTACACTACAAGACAGAATAACCTCCAGGACCTTCCTGTTAAACTAAGTTACATCTCTTACACTACATGGCAGAATAACCTCCAGGACCGTCCTGTCACACTATATTACATCTCTTACACTAGTACATGACAGAATAACCTCCAGGACCTTCCTTTTCACACTAAGTTCAATATCTTACACTACAAGACGGAATAACTCCCTGGACCTTCCTGTCACACTATGTTAATTATCTTACACTACATGACAGAATAACCTCCAGGACCTTCCTTTCACACTAAGTTCAATATCTTACACTACAAGACAGAATAACCCCTGGACCTTCCTGTCACACTATATTACATCTCTTACACTACATGGCAGAATAACCTCCAGGACCTTCCTGTCACACTAAGTTACTTCTCTTACACTAAATGACAAATTAACCTCCAGGACCTTCCTGTCACAGTATATTACATCTCTTACACTACATGGCAGAATAACCTCCAGAACCTTCCTGTCACACTAAGTTACATCTCTTACACTACATGGCAGAATAACCTCCAGGACCTTCCTGTCACACTAAGTTACATCTCTTACACTACATGGCAGAATAACCTCCAGAACCTTGAAGTCACACTGAGTTACATCTCTTACACTACATGGCAGAATAACCTCCAGGACCTTCCTGTCACACTAAGTTACATCTCTTACACTACAAGACAGAATAACCTCCAGGACCTTCCTGTCACACTATATTACATCTCTTACACTACAAGACAGAATAACCTCCAGGTCCTTCCTGTCACACTAAGTTACATCTCTTACACTACAAGACAGAATAACCTCCAGGACCTTCCTGTCACACTAAGTTACATCTCTTACACTACAAGACAGAATAACCTCCAGGACCTTCCTGTCACACTAAGTTACATCTCTTACACTACAAGACAGAATAACCCCTTGACCTTCCTGTCACACTATATTACATCTCTTACACTACAAGACAGAATAACCCCCTGGACCTTCCTGTCACACTATGTTACGTCTCTTACGATACACGACAAATTTACCTCCAGGACCTACCTGTCAGACTAAGTTACCCGGACGATCACTGCTTTTGCATCACCAACGACTTCATTTTGTGAAATCGGGTGAGTATGGGAGAGAAAAAGTACCATCGGGTAAATAAAACTGTAGTCAACTTTTTGTTTCAAAATATATTATTTAAGTGTCCATATTTCATCTATATATATATATGACAATAAGCAAGAAAAATAGTCCTATTAACAATAAACACTGACATTTTCTGCAAGAGAGTTCTGAGATTTTCAAAAGTCAATGGTCGTAAACCCATCAAATTCGTGTCACTGTCCCTCATACTGTAAGCTCCATCCACATTATTCAAAGAATTCACTGTCATATATATTGTGTCTACCAATGGATCGTAAACTAAGTGTAGTTGACAGAAAATGAACAATATATTTTGCTTCTCTAAATATCATATTTATATTAGCAACAAACTGGCTTGCTTATTTTTATCCCATTCAACAATCACAAACTGATTACCGGGCCTGCTCCATGTCACTGCGCTTACTTCGCTGCCATGATGGTCCGTGTAACCTTAGTGTTGATTATATATTTTTACATAAAACTATTATACAATGCTAGGATATATTTCTTTAGGAGG
>NW_025766941.1:0-5265 GCF_003918875.1 Haliotis rubra
ACACGGCGATGTACCCTTATTGAAACAGTATTAGATGTGACACACAGCGATGTACCCTTATTGAAACAAGTATTAGATGTGACACACGGCGATGTACCCTTATTGAAACAGGCTTAGATGTGACACACGGCGATGTACCCTTATTGAAACAGTATTAGATGTGACACACAGCGATGCACCCTTATTGAAACAGGCTTAGATGTGACACACAGCGATGTACCCTTATTGAAACAGTATTAGATGTGACACACAGCGATGCACCCTTATTGAAACAGTATTAGATGTGACACACAGCGATGTACCCTTATTGAAACAGGCTTAGATGTGACACACAGCGATGTACCCTTATTGAAACAGGCTTAGATGTGACACACGGCGATGTACCCTTATTGAAACAGTATTAGATGTGACACACAGCGATGCACCCTTATTGAAACAGTATTAGATGTGACACACAGCGATGCACCCTTATTGAAACAGTATTAGATGTGACACACAGCGATGTACCCTTATTGAAACAGTATTAGATGTGACACACGGCGATGTACCCTTATTGAAACAGGCTTAGATGTTGACACACGGCGATGTACCCTTATTGAAACAGTATTAGATGTGACACACAGCGATGTACCCTTATTGAAACAGTATTAGAGATGTGACACACAGCGATGTACCCTTATTGAAACAGTATTAGATGTGACACACAGCGATGTACCCCTTATTGAAACAGGCTTAGATGTGACACACAGCGATGTACCCTTATTGAAACAGCACAGTATTAGATGCTTGACACACGGCGATGCACCCTTATTGAAACAGTATTAGATGTGACACACAGCGATGCGTACCCTTATTGAAACAGTATTAGATGTGACACACTGGCGATGTACCCTTATTGAAACAGTATTAGATGTGACACACGGCGATGTACCCTTATTGAAACAGTATATTAGATGTGACACACACGGCGATGTACCCTTATTGAAACAGTATTAGATGTGACACACGGCGATGTACCCTTATTGAAACAGGATTAGATGTGACACACGGCGATGTACCCTTATTGAAACAGTATCAGATGTGACACACAGCGATGCACCCTTATTGAAACAGTATTAGATGTGACACACAGCGATGTACCCTTATTGAAACAGTATTAGATGTGACACACAGCGATGTACCCTTATTGAAACAGGTATTAGATGTGACACACGGCGATGTACCCTTATTGAAACAGTATTAGATGTGACACACGGCGATGTACCCTTATTGAAACAATATAGATGTGACACACGGCGATGTACCCTTATTGAAACAGGCTTAGATGTGACACACAGCGATGTACCCTTTATTGAAACAAAACATTAGATGCAACACACTGCGATGTACCCTTATTGAAACAGTATTAGATGTGACACACGGCGATGTAGCCTTATTGAAACAGGCTTAGATGTGACACACGGCGATGTACCCTCATTGAAACAGGCTTAGATGTGACACACGGCGATGTACCCTTATTGAAACAGGCAAGATTAGACACACACGGCGATGTACCCTTATTGAAACAGGCTTAGATGTAACACACGGCGATGCACCCTTATTGAAACAGTATTAGATGTAACACACACGGCGATGTACCCTTATTGAAACAGGATTAGATGTAACACACACGGCGATGTACCCTTATTGAAACAACAACAGGTTAAAGATGTGACACACGGCGATGTACCCTTATTGAAACAGGCTTAGATGTGACACACGGCGATGTACCCTTATTGAAACAGGTATTAGATGTGACACACACAGCGATGTACCCCTTATTGAAACAGTATTAGATGTGACACACGGCGATGTACGTACCTTATTGAAACAGGTTTAGATGTGACACACGGCGATGTACCCTTATTGAAACAGTATTAGATGTGACACACACGGCGATGTACCCTTATTGAAACAGGCTTAGATGTGACACACAGCGATGTACCCTTATTGAAACAAAACAGGCTTAGATGTGACACACGGCGATGTACCCTTATTGAAACAGTATTAGATGTAACACACACGGCGATGTACCCTTATTGAAACAGGCTTAGATGTAATACACACGCCGATGTACTCTTATTGAAACAGGCTTAGATGTAACACACACGGCGATGTACCCTTATTGAAACAGGCTTAGATGCTGACACACGGCGATGTACCCTTATTGAAACAGGTTTAGATGTGACACACTGCGATGTACCCTTATTGAAACAGTATTAGATGTGACACGGCGATGTACCCTTATTGAAACAGTATTAGATGTGACACACGGCGATGTACCCTTATTGAAACAGTATTAGATGTGACACACGGCGATGTACCCTTATTTGAAACAGGCTTAGATGTGACACACAGCGATGTACCCTTATTGAAACAGTATTAGATGCTGACACACAGCGATGTACCCTTATTGAAACAGGCTTAGATGTGACACACGGCGATGTACCCTTATTGAAACAGTATTAGATGTAACACACACGGCGATGTACCCTTATTGAAACAGTATTAGATGTGACACACAGCGATGCACCCTTATTGAAACAGTATTAGATGTGACACACAGCGATGTACCCTTATTGAAACAGTATTAGATGTGACACACAGCGATGTACCCTTATTGAAACAGTATTAGATGTGACACACGGCGATGTAACTTATTGAAACAGTATTAGATGTGACACACACGGCGATGTACCATTATTGAAACAGTATTAGATGTGACACACTGCGATGTACTCTTATTGAAACAGGCTTAGATGTGACACACGGCGATGCACCCTTATTGAAACAGTATCAGATGTGACACACAGCGATGTACCCTTATTGAAACAATTAGATGTGACACGGTGATGTACCCTTATTTGAAACGATGCGATGTACTTATTGAAACAGGCTTAGATGTGACACACGGCGATGTACCCTTATTGAAACAGTAAGATGTGACACACAGCGATGTACCTTTATTGAAACAGTATTAGATGATGCACCCTTATTGAAACAGTATTAGATGTGACACACAGCGATGCACCCTATATTGAAACAGTATTAGATGTGACACACAGCGATGTACCCTTTATTGAAACAGGCTTAGATGTGACACACGGTTGATGTACCCTTATTGAAACAGGCTTAGATGTAACACACAGCGATGTACCCTTATTGAAACAGTATTAGATGTGACACACGGCGATGTACCCTTATTGAAACAAACAGGCTTAGATGTGACACACAGCGATGCACCCTTATTAAAGCAGTATTAGATGTGACACACGGTGATGCACAATTATTGAAACAGGCTTACATGTAACACACAGCGATGCACCCTTATTGAAACAGGCTTAGATGTGAGACACAGCGATGCAATCTTATTAAAACAGGCTTAGATGTGACACACACGGTGATGTACCCTCATTGAAACAGGCTGAGATGTAACACACACGCCGATGTACCCCTATTGAAACAGGCTTTGATGTTACGCACACTGCGCTGTACCCTTATTGAAACAGTATTAGATGTGACACACAGCGATGCACCCTAAGTGAAACAGGCTTAGATGTGGCAACGGTGATGTACCCTTATTGAAACAGTATTAGGTGTGACACAGGGCGATGTGACCTTATTGAAACAGGCTTAGAGTTTACACTCACGGTGATGTACCCTTATTGAAACAAGATTAAATTTAACATATACGGCGATGTACCCTTATTGAAACAAAACAGGCTTAGGTGTGACACACGGCGATGCACCCTCATCGAAACAGTATTAGATGTGACACACAGCGATGCACCCTAATTGAAACAGGCTTAGATGTGACACACAGCGATGCACCCTTATTGGAACAGTACTAGATGTGACACACAGCGATGTACCCTTATTGAAACAGTATATAAGATGTAACACACAGCAATGCACCCTTATTGAAAAAGGATTAGAAGTGACACACAGCGATGTACCCTTATTGAAAAAGGATTAGATGTGACACACAGCGATGCACCCTTATTGAAACAGTATCAGATGTGACACACAGCAATGCACCCTTATTGAAAAAGGATTGGATGTGACACACAGCGATATACCCTTATTGAAACAGGCTAAGATGTGACACACAGCGATGTACCCTTATTGAAACAAAACAGGCTTAATTGCAACACACTGCTATGTACCCTTTATTGAAACAAAACAGTATTAGATATGACACACGGCGATGAAGCCTTATTGAAACAGGCTAAGATGTAACACACACGGCGATGTACCCTTATTGAAACAGGTTAAGATGTGACACACAGCGATGTACCCTTATTGAAACAAAACAGGCTTAGATGCAACACACTGCGATGTACCCTTATTGAAACAAAACAGTATTAGATGTGACACACGGCGATGTAGCCTTATTGAAACAGGCTAAGATGTAACACACGGCCCTGTACCCTCATTGAAACAGGCTTAGATGTAATACACGCCGATGTACCCTTATTTAAACAGGCTACAGATGTAACACACGGCGATGTACCCTTACTGAAACAGGCTTAGATCTAACACACACGGCGATGTACCCTTATTGAAACAGGTTTAGATGTAACACACACGGCGATGTACCCTTATTGAAACAGGATTAGATGCCAACATCACACGGCGATGTACCCTTGTTGAAACAGGTTAAGATGTGACACACGGCGATGTAGCCTTATTGAAACAGGCTAAGATGTAGACAGACACGGCGATGTACCAGTATTGAAACAGGTTTAGATGTAACACACACGGCGATGTACCCTTATTGAAACAGGATTAGATGTAACACACGGCGATGACGTACCCATTGTTTCTAAACAGGTTAAGATGTGACACACGGCGTGTACCCTTATTGAAACAGGCTTAGATGTAACACACACGGCGATGTACCCTTATTGAAACAGGCTTAGATGTGACACACAGCGATGTACCCCTTATTGAAAAACAGGCTTAGATGTGACACACGGCGATGTAGCCTTATTGAAAACACGGCTTAGCCCTCATTTAAAACAGGCTTAGATGTAATACACGCCGATGTACCCTTATTGAAACAGGCTTAGATGTAAACACACACGGCGATGTACCCTTATTGAAACAGGCTTAGATGTAACACACACGGCGATGTAACCTTATTGAAACAGGTTTAGATACCTGACACACAGCGATGTACCCTTATTGAAACAAAACAGTGATAAGATGCTGACACAGATGTAC
>NW_025766942.1:0-5125 GCF_003918875.1 Haliotis rubra
TCTCATGACAGAGAGGGCAGCGACACGGCAATAAGCTGCATGTCACTGCACATTGAGTGGTGTCCGACAACAAGATGATCGCCTGACAAAGCTCTTGATTGGATCTATTATCTTAGCATGATGGCGAAGGATTAGTGTCAGTGGAGTCAACAATGAAATACTAAGCACACAGTCAATCCATGGTGGTTTTGGTCACAGCAGTCTGCAAAACATACAATTTTCTCTTCGGGGTAGATCACTTATTCAAGTCGTGTTCAGCGGATGACGACATCCCCTGGAAAACAAAGGCTGCTTCGGGGTGATCATTCCTTCTAGCATTTGCTAGTGCTAGCTTCTCCATCGGCCAACACTAAGCAGATACCAGGAGGAATGGACACCTTCTTCAATATTTCAAATGCTAAACTACGCACAAACCCCTTTGAAGAAAGTACGGTGGAAAATCCCCAGCATTTGATAGTGCTCGCACGGGAAGTCAAGCAGTCATGGATTCGATCTTCTTTTACAAAACAGATGCGGGATGCATACAGGCCCATTTCCTTGCTGAGAATTCCAAAGGTCTTCTTGCTGTCTTCAGAGGAAATAGGAGGAGTGTTGCCGTGTAACCCCCAGCATATGCTAGTGCTAGTCATCTTTGTCCAACAAGCACCAGGCACATGCAAGGAATCAAGTAGCACGTCTCATGATCCAAATTCATTCTTCCTCTCTTGTCTGTATTCAAGTCAAGATACAACTGTGGATGTAGCAAATACATTCTCATAATATAGCACACTCTCATGACAGAGAGGAGACGCTGACACGGCAATAAGCTGCACATGTCACTGCACATTGAGTGGTGTCCGACAACAAGATGATCGCCTGACAAAAGCTCTTGATTGGATCTATTATCTTAGCATGATGGCGAAGGATTAGTGTCCAGTACATTCAATCCATGGTGGTTTTTGGTCACAGCAGTCTGCAAAACATACAATTTTCTCTTCGGGGTAGATGACTTATTCAAGTCGTGTTCAGCGGATGACGACATCTGGAAAACAAAGGCTGCTTCGGGGTGATCATTCCTTCTAGCATTTGCTAGTGCTAGCTTCTCCATCGGCCAACACTAAGCAGATACCAGGAGGAATGGACACCTTCTTCAATATTTCAAATGCTAAACTACGCACAAACCCCTTTGAAGAAAGTACGGTGGAAAATCCCCAGCATTTGATAGTGCTAGCCACAACTTTTGCAAGCACTTGTCAAATACCAGTGATTTGACCTCGGTTTCTAACAAATGTATTGAAGCACGATGGAGCTTGACAGAGTTGAATTGCCTGCTAACTTCCCCCAGCATGTGCTAGTGCTAGTTGTGGTTTATATACCAGCACAGAACAGACGCAAGGGGAAGTCAAGCAGTCATGGATTCGATCTTCTTTTACTGGAATGCTCAGAAGGTTGACTTGAAAAGTGACCCTATAAACCTCCAGCATGTGCTAGTGCTAGCCTTTAATCCAAGCATGCACAAAACAGATGCGGGATGCATACAGGCCCATTTCCTTGCTGAGGAATTCCAAAGGTCTTCTTGCTGTCTTCAGAGGAAATAGGAGGAGTGTTGCCGTGTAACCCCAGCATATGCTAGTGCTAGTCATCTTTGTCCAACAAGCACCAGGCACATGCAAGGAATCAAGTAGCACGTCTCATGATCAAATTCATTCTTCCTCTCTTGTCTGTATTCAAGTCAAGATACAACTGTGGATGTAGCAAATACATTCTCATAATATAGCACACTCTCATGACAGAGAGGAGACGCTGACACGGCAATAAGCTGCACATGTCACTGCACATTGAGTGGTGTCCGACAACAAGATGATCGCCTGACAAAGCTCTTGATTGGATCTATTATCTTAGCATGATGGCGAAGGATTAGTGTCAGTGGAGTCAACAATGAAATACTAAGCACACAGTCAATCCATGGTGGTTTTGGTCACAGCAGTCTGCAAAACATACAATTTTTCTCTTCGGGGTAGATCACTTATTCAAGTCGTGTTCAGCGGATGACGACATCTGGAAAACAAAGGCTGCTTCGGGGTGATCATTCCTTCTAGCATTTGCTAGTGCTAGCTTCTCCATCGGCCAACACTAAGCAGATACCAGGAGGAATGGACACCTTCTTCAATATTTCAAATGCTAAACTACGCACAAACCCCTTTGAAGAAAGTACGGTGGAAAATCCCCAGCATTTGATAGTGCTAGCCACAACTTTTGCAAGCACTTGTCAAATACCAGTGATTTGACCTCGGTTTCTAACAAATGTATTGAAGCACGATGGAGCTTGACAGAGTTGAATTGCCTGCTAACTTCCCCCCAGCATGTGCTAGTGCTAGTTGTGCTTTATATACCAGCACAGAACAGACGCAAGGGGAAGTCAAGCAGTCATGGATTCGATCTTCTTTTACTGGAAAGCTCAGAAAGGTTGACTTGAAAGTGACCCTATAAACCTCCAACATGTGCTAGTGCTAGCCTTTAATCCAAGCATGCACAAAACAGATGCGGGATGCATACAGGCCCATTTCCTTGCTGAGAATTCCAAAGGTCTTCTTGCTGTCTTCAGAGGAAATAGGAGGAGTGTTGCCGTGTAACCCCCAGCATATGCTAGTGCTAGTCATCTTTGTCCAACAAGCACCAGGCACATGCAAGGAATCAAGTAGCACGTCTCATGATCCAAATTCATTCTTCCTCTCTTGTCTGTATTCAAGTCAAGATACAACTGTGGATGTAGCAAATACATTCTCATAATATAGCACACTCTCATGACAGAGAGGAGACGCTGACACGGCAATAAGCTGCACATGTCACTGCACATTGAGTGGTGTCCGACAACAAGATGATCGCCTGACAAAAGCTCTTGATTGGATCTATTATCTTAGCATGATGGCGAAGGATTAGTGTCCAGTGGAGTCAACAATGAAATACTAAGCACACATTCAATCCATGGTGGTTTTGGTCACAGCAGTCTGCAAAACATACAATTTTTCTCTTCGGGGTAGATCACTTATTCAAGTCGTGTTCAGCGGATGACGACATCTGGAAAACAAAGGCTGCTTCGGGGTGATCATTCCTTCTAGCATTTGCTAGTGCTAAGCTTCTCCATCGGCCAACACTAAGCAGATACCAGGAGGAATGGACACCTTCTTCAATATTTCAAATGCTAAACTACGCACAAACCCCTTTGAAGAAAGTACGGTGGAAAATCCCCAGCATTTGATAGTGCTAGCCACAACTTTTGCAAGCACTTGTCAAATACCAGTGATTTGACCTCGGTTTCTAACAAATGTATTGAAGCACGATGGAGCTTGACAGAGTTGAATTGCCTGCTAACTTCCCCAGCGTATTGCTAGTGCTAGTTGTGGTTTATATACCAGCACAGAACAGACGCAAAGGGAAGTCAAGCGATCATGGATTCGATCTTCTTTTACTGGAATGCTCAGAAGGTTGACTTGAAAAGTGACCCTATAAACCTCCAGCATGTGCTAGTGCTAGCCTTTAATCCAAGCATGCACAAAACAGATGCGGGATGCATACAGGCCCATTTCCTTGCTGAGAATTCCAAAGGTCTTCTTGCTGTCTTCAGAGGAAATAGGAGGAGTGTTGCCGTGTAACCCCAGCATATGCTAGTGCTAGTCATCTTTGTCCAACAAGCACCAGGCACATGCAAGGAATCAAGTAGCACGTCTCATCATCCAAATTCATTCTTCCTCTCTTGTCTGTATTCAAGTCAAGATACAACTGTGGATGTAGCAAATACATTCTCATAATATAGCACACTCTCTCATGACAGAGAGGAGACGCTGACACGGCAATAAGCTGCACATGTCACTGCACATTGAGTGGTGTCCGACAACAAGATGATCGCCTGACAAAAGCTCTTGATTGGATCTATTATCTTAGCATGATGGCGAAGGATTAGTGTCAGTGGAGTCAACAATGAAATACTAAGCACACAGTCAATCCATGGTGGTTTTGGTCACAGCAGTCTGCAAAACATACAATTTTTCTCTTCGGGGTAGATCACTTATTCAAGTCGTGTTCAGCGGATGACGACATCTGGAAAACAAAGGCTGCTTCGGGGTGATCATTCCTTCTAGCATTTGCTAGTGCTAGCTTCTCCATCGGCCAACACTAAGCAGATACCAGGAGGAATGGACACCTTCTTCAATATTTCAAATGCTAAACTACGCACAAACCCCTTTGAAGAAAGTACGGTGGAAAATCCCCAGCATTTGATGAGTGCTAGCCACAACTTTTGCAAGCACTTGTCAAATACCAGTGATTTGACCTCGGTTTCTAACAAATGTATTGAAGCACGATGGAGCTTGACAGAGTTGAATTGCCTGCTAACTTCCCCAGCATGTGCTGAGTGCTAGTTGTGCTTTATATACCAGCACAGAACAGACGCAAGGGAAGTCAAGCAGTCATGGATTCGATCTTCTTTTACTGGAATGCTCAGAAGGTTGACTTGAAAAGTGACCTATAAACCTCCAGCATGTGCTGAGTGCTGGCCTTTAATCAAGCATGCACAAAACAGATGCGGGATGCATACAGGCCCATTTCCTTGCTGAGGAATTCCAAAGGTCTTCTTGCTGTCTTCAGAGGAAATAGGAGGAGTGTTGCCGTGTAACCCGGCAGCATATGCTAGTGCTAGTCATCTTTGTCAACAAGCACCAGGCACATGCAAGGAATCAAGTAGCACGTCTCATCATCCAAATTCATTCTTCCTCTCTTGTCTGTATTCAAGTCAAGATACAGCTGTGGATGTAGCAAATACATTCTCATAATATAGCACACTCTCATGACAGAGGAGACGCTGACACGGCAATAGAAACTGCTGCATGTCACTGCACATTGAGTGGTGTCCGACAACAAGATGATCGCCTGACAAAAGCTCTTGATTGGATCTATTATCTTAGCATGATGGCCGAAGGATTGAGTGTCCAGTGGAGTCAACAATGAAATACTAAGCACACGAATCAATCCATGGTGGTTTTGGTCACAACCAGTCGATATAAAAACATACAATTTTCTCTTTCTGGGGTAGATCACTTATTCAAGTGCGTGTCCATCGGACGGGCGACTAAGCGAGATTACCAGGAGA
>NW_025766943.1:0-4791 GCF_003918875.1 Haliotis rubra
ATTATTGGTGATGTAACTACATTCCGAGCTGTCTCATTCTTGCAAATACTACCGAAAGGTCATAAATTGGTATTTCGGTAGAAAACATTTGTAGTCTACAGATACAAACACGATTTTACAAAACTGAGGTATTCAAGCTGGTTTGACAACCTCAGATGCCCGGCGCCAAAACGTGGCGAACGCTTGTTATGTAGGCAGTATGTTCCAATTATTGGCGATACCACTACATTCCGAGCTGTCTCATTCTTGCAAATAATACCCGAAAGAGCCATCAATTGGCATTTCGGTAAACAACATTGCAGTCTACAGATACAAACACGATTTGTAAAAAAACTGAGGTATTCAAGCTGGTTTTGACACCCTCGAATGCCAGGCGCAAACGTACCTAACGCTTGTTATGTAGAACGTATGTTCCAATTATTGGCGATACCCCTACATTCCCAGCTCTCTAATTCTTGCAAATACTACCCGAAAGAGCCATAAATTGGTATTTCGGTAGAAAACATTGTAGTCTACAGATACAAACACGATTTTTAAAAACTGAGGTATTCAAGCTGGTTTTGACACCCTCGAATGCCAGGCGCAAACGTACCTAACGCTTGTTATGTAGAACGTATGTTCCAATTATTGGCGATACGCCTACATTCCGAGCTCTCTAATTCTTGCAAATAATACCGAAATGGTCATTAATCTGTATTTCGGTAGATAACATTGCAGTCTACAGACACAAGCACGATTTCCACAAAAACTGAGGTATTCAAGCTCGTTTTGACACCCTCGAATGACCGGCGCAAACGTACCGAACGCTTGTTATGTATACAGTATGTTCCAAATATTGGCGATACCACTACATTCCGAGCTGTCTCATTCTTGCAAATACTACCCGAAAGAGCCATCAATTGTTTGTCTGTAGAAAACATTGCAGTCTACAGATACAAACACGATTTGTACAAAAACTGAGGTATTCAAGCTGGTTTGACACCCTCGAGATGCCCGGCGCAAACGTACCTAACGCTTGTTACGTAGACAGTATGTTCCAATTATTGGTGATGTAACTACATTCCGAGCTGTCTCATTCTTGCAAATACTACCGAAAGGTCATAAATTGGTATTTCGGTAGAAAACATTTGTAGTCTACAGATACAAACACGATTTTTACAAAAACTGAGGTATTCAAGCTGGTTTTGACAACCTCGAATGCCCGGCGCAAACGTAGCGAACGCTTGTTATGTAGGCAGTATGTTCCAATTATTGGCGATACCACTACATTCCGAGCTGTCTCATTCTTGCAAATAATACCCGAAAGAGCCATCAATTGGCATTTCGGTAAACAACATTGCAGTCTACAGATACAAACACGATTTGTAAAAACTGAGGTATTCAAGCTGGTTTTGACACCCTCAGATGCCAGGCGCAAACGTACCTAACGCTTGTTATGTAGAACGTATGTTCCAATTATTGGCGATACCCCTACATTCCCAGCTCTCTAATTCTTGCAAATACTACCCGAAAGAGCCATAAATTGGTATTTCGGTAGAAAACATTGTAGTCTACAGATACAAACACGATTTTAAAAAAAACTGAGGTATTCAAGCTGGTTTTGACACCCTCGAATGCCAGGCGCAAACGTACCTAACGCTTGTTATGTAGAACGTATGTTCCAATTATTGGCGATACGCCTACATTCCGAGCTCTCTAATTCTTGCAAATAATACCGAAATGGTCATTAATCTGTATTTCGGTAGATAACATTGCAGTCTACAGACACAAGCACGATTTCCACAAAACTGGGAGGTATTCAAGCTGGTTTTGACACCCTCGAATGACCGGCGCAAACGTACCGAACGCTTGTTATGTATACAGTATGTTCCAAATATTGGCGATACCACTACATTCCGAGCTGTCTCATTCTTGCAAATACTACCCGAAAGAGCCATCAATTGTTTGTCTGTAGAAAACATTGCAGTCTACAGATACAAACACGATTTGTACAAAAACTGAGGTATTCAAGCTGGTTTTGACACCCTCGAATGCCCGGCGCAAACGTACCTAACGCTTGTTACGTAGACAGTATGTTCCAATTATTGGTGATGTAACTACATTCCGAGCTGTCTCATTCTTGCAAATACTACCGAAAAGGTCATAAATTGGTATTTCGGTAGAAAACATTGTAGTCTACAGATACAAACACGATTTTTACAAAAACTGAGGTATTCAAGCTGGTTTTGACAACCTCGAATGCCCGGCGCAAACGTAGCGAACGCTTGTTATGTAGGCAGTATGTTCCAATTATTGGCGATACCACTACATTCCGAGCTGTCTCATTCTTGCAAATAATACCCGAAAGAGCCATCAATTGGCATTTCGGTAAACAACATTGCAGTCTACAGATACAAACACGATTTGTAAAAAAACTGAGGTATTCAAGCTGGTTTTGACACCCTCGAATGACCGGCGCAAACGTACCGAACGCTTGTTATGTATACAGTATGTTCCAAATATTGGCGATACCACTACATTCCGAGCTGTCTCATTCTTGCAAATACTACCCGAAAGAGCCATCAATTGTTTGTCTGTAGAAAACATTGCAGTCTACAGATACAAACACGATTTGTACAAAAACTGAGGTATTCAAGCTGGTTTTGACACCCTCGAATGCCCGGCGCAAACGTACCTAACGCTTGTTACGTAGACAGTATGTTCCAATTATTGGTGATGTAACTACATTCCGAGCTGTCTCATTCTTGCAAATACTACCGAAAAGGTCATAAATTGGTATTTCGGTAGAAAACATTGTAGTCTACAGATACAAACACGATTTTTACAAAAACTGAGGTATTCAAGCTGGTTTTGACAACCTCGAATGCCCGGCGCAAACGTAGCGAACGCTTGTTATGTAGGCAGTATGTTCCAATTATTGGCGATACCACTACATTCCGAGCTGTCTCATTCTTGCAAATAATACCGAAAGAGTCATCAATTGGCATTTCGGTAAACAACATTGTAGTCTACAGATACAAACACGATTTGTACAAAAACTGAGGTATTCAAGCTGGTTTTGACACCCTCGAATGCCAGGCGCAAACGTACCTAACGCTTGTTATGTAGAACGTATGTTCCAATTATTGGCGATACCCCTACATTCCCAGCTCTCTAATTCTTGCAAATACCTACCCGAAAGAGCCATCAATTGGTATTTCGGTAGAAAACATTGTAGTCTACAGATACAAACACGATTTTAAAAACTGAGGTATTCAAGCTGGTTTTGACACCCTCGAATGCCAGGCGCAAAACGTACCTAACGCTTGTTATGTAGAACGTATGTTCCAATTATTGGCGATACGCCTACATTCCGAGCTCTCTAATTCTTGCAAATAATACCGAAATGGTCATTAATCTGTATTTCGGTAGATAACATTGCAGTCTACAGACACAAGCACGATTTCCACAAAAACTGAGGTATTCAAGCTGGTTTTGACACCCTCGAATGACCGGCGCAAACGTACCGAACGCTTGTTATGTATACAGTATGTTCCAAATATTGGCGATACCACTACATTCCGAGCTGTCTCATTCTTGCAAATACTACCCGAAAGAGCCATCAATTGTTTGTCTGTAGAAAACATTGCAGTCTACAGATACAAACACGATTTGTACAAAAACTGAGGTATTCAAGCTGGTTTTGACACCCTCGAATGCCCGGCGCAAACGTACCTAACGCTTGTTACGTAGACAGTATGTTCCAATTATTGGTGATGTAACTACATTCCGAGCTGTCTCATTCTTGCAAATACTACCGAAAAGGTCATAAATTGGTATTTCGGTAGAAAACATATGATCTACAGATACAAACACGATTTTACAAAAACTGAGGTATTCAAGCTGGTTTTGACAACCTCGAATGCCCGGCGCAAACGTAGCGAACGCTTGTTATGTAGGCAGTATGTTCCAATTATTGGCGATACCACTACATTCCGAGCTGTCTCATTCTTGCAAATAATACCCGAAAGAGCCATCAATTGGCATTTCGGTAAACAACATTGCAGTCTACAGATACAAACACGATTTGTACAAAAACTGAGGTATTCAAGCTGGTTTTGACACCCTCGAATGACCGGCGCAAACGTACCTAACGCTTGTTATGTAGAACGTATGTTCCAATTATTGGCGATACCCCTACATTCCCAGCTCTCTAATTCTTGCAAATACTACCCGAAAGAGCCATAAATTGGTATTTCGGTAGAAAACATTGTAGTCTACAGATACAAACACGATTTTTAAAAACTGAGAATTATTCAAGCTGGTTTTGACACCCCTCGAATGCCAGGCGCAAACGTACCTAACGCTTGTTATAGTAGACAGTATGTTCCAATTATTGGCGATACGCGCCTACATTCCGAGCTCTCTAATTCTTGCAAATAATACCGAAATGGTCATTAATCTGGTATTTCGGTAGATAACATTGTAGTCTACAGACACAAGCACGATTTTACAAAAAACTGAGGTATTCAAGCTGGTTTTGACACCCTCGAATGACCGGCGCAAACGTACCGAACGCTTGTTATGTATACAGTATGTTCCAATTATTGGCGATACCACTACATTCCGAGCTGTCTCA
Organism: Haliotis rubra; assembly: GCF_003918875.1. Taxonomy (NCBI): domain Eukaryota; kingdom Metazoa; phylum Mollusca; class Gastropoda; order Lepetellida; family Haliotidae; genus Haliotis; species Haliotis rubra. The sequence continues at coordinate 4,619 of NW_025766943.1, forward strand.
TTCTTGCAAATACTACCCGAAAGAGCCATCAATTGGTATTTCGGTAGAAAACATTGCAGTCTACAGATACAAACACGATTTGTACAAAAACTGAGGTATTCAAGCTGGTTTTGACACCCTCGAATGCCCGGCGCAAACGTACCTAACGCTTGTTACGTAGACAGTATGTTCCA
>NW_025766944.1:0-4733 GCF_003918875.1 Haliotis rubra
CAGTGTACTAAGTAGTGACAGGTTTCTTGTGTATGGATGTAACAAGTGTACTGGTAGCGACAGGTTACTGGTGTATAAGTGGACCGTTTGCTAATAGTGAGAGGTTAACTTGAGTGTATGGAGAGGGACAGTGTACTGGTAGTGACAGATTACTTTTCAATGGATGGGGGACAGTGTACTAGTAGTGACAGGTTTCTTGTGTATGGATGTAACAGTGTACTGGTAGCGACAAGGTTACTGGTGTATGGAGGGGACCGGTACTAACAGAGAGAGAGGTTACTGGTGTATGGAGGGACAGTGTACTGGTAGTGAGAGGTTACTGGTGTGTAAGTGGACAGTTTCCTATAGTGACAGGTTACTGATGTATGGAGTAGGACGGTTTCAAAGTAGTTACAGTTTACTGGTGTATGGAGGGGACAGTTTACTGGTAGTGACAGGTTACTGGTGTATGGAGGGGACAGTGTACTGGTAGTGACAGGTTACTGGTGTGTGAAGTGAACAGTTTCCTAGTAGTGAGAGGTTACTGGTGTATGGAGTGGACAGTGTACTGGTACTGACAGGTTACTGGTGTATGGAGGGAACACTGTTTTGGTAGTGACAAGTTACTGATGTATGGAGAGGACAGTGTACAGGTAGTGACAGGTTACCGGTGTTTGGAGGGGAGAGTGTACTGGTAGTGACAGATTACTGATGTATGGAGGGGACAGTGTACTGGTAGTGAGAAGTTACTGGTGTATGGAGGGGACAGTGTACTGGTAGTGATAGGTTACTTGTGTATGGAGGGGACAGTGTCCTAGTAGTGAGAATTTAGCGGTGTATGGAGTGGAGAGTGTCCTGGTAGTGACTGGTTACTGGTGTATGAAGGGGACAGTGTACTGGTAGTGACAGGTTGCTTGTGTATGTAGTGGACAGTGTACTGGTAGTGAGAGGATATTGTGTGGTGTATTCAGGGGACAGTGTACTGGTTACCGGTGTTTGGAGAGGGACAGTGTACTGGTAGTGACAGAGTTACTGGTGTATTGAAGGGAACAGCCTACTGGTACTGACAGGTTACTCGTGTTTAGAGGGAAAGTGTACTGGTAGTGACAGGTTACTGGTGTATGGAGAGGGACAGTGTACTGGAAAGCGACAGGTACTGAGTGTATGTAGTGGACAGTTTCCTAATAGTGACAGGTTACTGGTGTATGGAGGGGACAGTGTACTGGTAGCGACAGATTACTTTCAATGGATGGGACAGTGTACTAGTAGTGACAGGTTTCTTGTGTATGGATGTAACAGTGTACTGATGGCAACCAGTAGCGACAGGTTACTGGTGTATGGAGTGGACCGTTTGCTAATAGTGAGAGGTTAACGGTGTATGGAGGGAACAGTGTACTGTAGTGACAGGTTACTGGTGTATGTAGGGGACAGTGTACTGGTGTTACTGGTGTATGGAGGGACAGTGTACTGGTAGTGAGAGGTTACTGATGTATGGAGGGGACAGTGTACTGGTAGCGAAAGGTTACTGGTGTGTGAAGTGGACAGTTTCCTAGTACTGAAATTTACTTACTGGTGTATGGAGTGGACAGTTTACTGGGAGTTACTGGTTACTGGTGTATGGAGGGACAGTGTACTGGTAGTGACAGGTTACTGGTGTATGGAGGGACAGTGTATTGGTTGCGACAGGTTACTGGTGTGTGAAGTGAACAGTTTCCTAGTAGTGAGAGGGTTACTGGTGTATGCAGGGGACTTGTGTACTGGTAGTAACAGGTTACCTGTGTATGGAGGGGACAGTGTACTGGTAGTTATAGGTTACCGCTGTGTGGAGGGGACAGAGTACTGATAATGAGAGGTTTCCGGTGTATGGAGGGGATAGTGTCCTAGTATTGAGACGTTACCGGTGTGTGGAATGGACAATGTTATGGAAGTGACAGGTTACTTGTGAATGGAGACGACAGTGTACTGGTAGTGACAGATTACTGGTGTATGGAGGGGACAGGGTACAGGTAGTGACAGGTTACTGGTGTATGGAGGGGACAGTGTACTGGAAGCGACAGGTACTGGTGTATGTAGTGGACAGTTTCCTAATAGTGACAGGTTACTGGTGTATGGAGGGGACAGTGTACTGGTAGCGACAGATTACTTTTCAATGGATGGGACAGTGTACTAGTAGTGACAGGTTTCTTGTGTATGGATGTAACAGTGTACTGGTAGCGACAGGTTACTGGTGTATAGAGTGGACCGTTTGCTAATAGTGAGAGGTTAACGGTGTATGGAGGGGACAGTGTACTGGTAGTGACAGATTACTTTTCAATGGATGGGACAGTGTACTAGTAGTGACAGGTTTCTTGTGTATGGATGTAACAGTGTACTGGTAGCGACAGGTTACTGGTGTATAGAGTGGACCGTTTGCTAATAGTGAGAGGTTAACGGTGTATGGAGGGGACAGTGTACTAGTAGTGAGAGATTACTGGTGTATGTAGGGGACAGTGTACTGGTAGCGAAAGGTTACTGGTGTGTGAAGTGGACAGTTTCCTAGTAGTGAGAGTTTACTGGTGTATGGAGTGGACAGTTTATTGGGAGTTACAGGTTACTGGTGTATGGAGGGGACAGTGTACTGGTAGTGACAGGGTACTGGTGTGTGAAGTGAACAGTTTCCTAGTAGTGAGAGGTTACTGGTGTATGGAGTGGACAGTGTACTGGTACTGACAGGTTACCGGTGTTTGGAGGGGAGAGTGTACTGGTAGTGACAGATTACTGATGTATGGAGGGGACAGTGTACTGGTAGTGAGAAGTTACTGGTGTATGGAGGGGACAGTGTACTGGTAGTGATAGGTTACTTGTGTATGGAGGGGACAGTGTCCTAGTAGTGAGAATTTAGCGGTGTATGGAGTGGAGAGTGTCCTGGTAGTGACTGGTTACTGGTGTATGAAGGGGACAGTGTACTGGTAGTGACAGGTTGCTTGTGTATGTAGTGGACAGTGTACTGGTAGTGAGAGGATATTGGTGTATTCAGGGGACAGTGTACTGGTTACCGGTGTTTGGAGGGGACAGTGTACTGGTAGTGACAGGTTACTGGTGTATGAAGGGAACAGCCTACTGGTACTGACAGGTTACTCGTGTTTAGAGGGGAAAGTGTACTGGTAGTGACAGGTTACTGGTGTATGGAGGGGACAGTGTACTGGAAGCGACAGGTACTGGTGTATGTAGTGGACAGTTTCCTAATAGTGACAGGTTACTGGTGTATGGAGGGGACAGTGTACTGGTAGCGACAGATTACTTTTCAATGGATGGGACAGTGTACTAGTAGTGACAGGTTTCTTGTGTATGGATGTAACAGTGTACTGGTAGCGACAGGTTACTGGTGTATGGAGTGGACCGTTTGCTAATAGTGAGAGGTTAACGGTGTATGGAGGGAACAGTGTACTGGTAGTGACAGGTTACTGGTGTATGTAGGGGACAGTGTACTGGTAGAGAGAGGTTACTGGTGTATGGAGGGACAGTGTACTGGTAGCGAAAGGTTACTGGTGTGTGAAGTGGACAGTTTCCTAGTACTGAGAGTTTACTGGTGTATGGAGTGGACAGTTTACTGGGAGTTACTGGTTACTGGTGTATGGAGGGGACAGTGTACTGGTAGTGACAGGTTACTGGTGTATGGAGGGGACAGTGTATTGGTAGCGACAGGTTACTGGTGTGTGAAGTGAACAGTTTCCTAGTAGTGAGAGGTTACTGGTGTATGCAGGGGACTTGTGTACTGGTAGTAACAGGTTACCTGTGTATGGAGGGGACAGTGTACTGGTAGTTATAGGTTACCGCTGTGTGGAGGGGACAGAGTACTGATAATGACAGGTTACCGGTGTATGGAGGGGATAGTGTCCTAGTATTGAGACGTTACCGGTGTGTGGAATGGACAATGTTATGGAAGTGACAGGTTACTTGTGAATGGAGACGACAGTGTACTGGTAGTGACAGATTACTGGTGTATGGAGGGACAGGGGTACAGGTAGTGACAGGTTACTACAGTGTATGGAGAGGGACAGTGTACTGGAAGCGACAGGTACTGAGTGTATGTAGTGGACAGTTTCCTAATAGTGACAGGTTACTGGTGTATGGAGGGACAGTGTACTGGTAGTGACAGATTACTTTCAATGGATGGGACAGTGTACTGAAGAAGTAGTGACAGGTTTCTTGTGTATGGATGTAACAGTGTACTGGTAGCGACAGGTTACTGAGTGTATAGAGTGGACCGTTTGCTAATAGTGAGAGGTTACTTGGTGTATGGAGGGGACAGTGTACTGGTAGCGACAGATTACTTTTCAATGGATGGGACAGTGTACTAGTAGTGACAGGTTTCTTGTGTATGGATGTAACAGTGTACTGGTAGCGACAGGTTACTGGTGTATAGAGTGGACCGTTTGCTAATAGTGAGAGGTTAACGGTGTATGGAGGGGACAGTGTACTAGTAGTGAGAGATTACTGGTGTATGTAGGGGACAGTGTACTGGTAGCGAAAGGTTACTGGTGTGTGAAGTGGACAGTTTCCTAGTAGTGAGAGTTTACTGGTGTATGGAGTGGACAGTTTATTGGGAGTTACAGGTTACTGGTGTATGGAGGGGACAGTGTACTGGTAGTGACAGGGTACTGGTGTGTGAAGTGAACAGTTTCCTAGTAGTGAGAGGTTACTGGTGTATGGAGTGGACAGTGTACTTCAGGTACTGACAGGTTACCAGTGTTTGGAGGAGAGTGTACTGGTAG
>NW_025766945.1:0-4686 GCF_003918875.1 Haliotis rubra
TTGGTATGCGCCCGATTTCAGTTACGTATTGCTGGAATAGTGCGTTTGGAGTCGGGATAATTACGGGTTTGTTTGATGGGATAAGTAAGATGCCACAGTTTAATTGTTGATGGAATGGAGTACATGCCGGTTTGTTTGATGGGAATAGTGCATCCTATGGCGGGTGTTTGTTTTGATGGGAATGGAAATTACATACTTGCTGGATTTGTTTGATGGAATAGGTGATTACATACTTGCGGGTTTGTTGATGGAAGGATAGTGCATACTTGGGAGTTTGTTTGATGGAATAAATACATATACTACAAGGTTTGTTCCAGTGGGATAGTACACATACTTACGGGGTTTGTTTGATGGGATAATTTTATACTTACGAGGCTTTGTTTGATGGGATAGGACATACTTACAGGGGTTTATTTTGATGGAATGCTTCTCTGCGCTTACAGGGTTTATTTGATGGGATAAAATTACATACTTACAGGAGTTGTTGATGGAATGATACATACTTACGTTGTTTGTTGATGGAATAGTGCATGCCACGAGGTTTCTAGATGGAATAGTACATGCGCCAGGGTTTGTTTGATGGAATGAAATTACATACATGCAGGGTGTGTGTTTGATGGGATAGTGCATTGTTACAGGATTTGTTGGATGAAATAGTGCATTACTTGCGTTGTTTTGTTTGATGGGATAGTACATGCTTGCAGGGTTTGTTCATGGAATAGTACATACCCCAGGGTTTGTTGATAAAAAGTACATGCATACAGGGTTTGTTTGATGGGATAGTGCATAGTTACAAGTTGATTGATGATAAGTACGCCTTGCAGGGTTTGTTTGATGGAATAAATACATACTTGCTACAGGTTTGTTTGATGAAATAGTATACTTACAGGGTTTTGATGGAATAGTACATACCTAAAGTTTGTTTGATGGAATGATACATCCTGGCAGGGGTTTGTTTGATGGAATAGTACACATGCCGCTGGGTTTGTTTGATTATATGAGTGCATGCGCTTACGTTAGTTTGTTTGATGGAATGGTGCATGCTTACGAGGTTGCTTGATGGGATAGTACATACTTACAGGGTTTATTTTGAGTGGAATAAGTACATGCTTACGGGGTTTGTTTGGTGGGATGGTGCATAGTGGCACTGGATTTATTTGATGAAATGGGTACATACTTGCACAGGTTTGTTTGATTGGATGTAGTGCATACTTACGTTGTCACCCACTTGCCTAGTGCATACTTACGAAGTTTGTTTGAGGATCGTGCATGCTTGCAGGGGTGTGTTTGGTCAGGATAGATTACATTCTGGCGGAAATTGTTTGATTTGATAGTGAATAGTTACGGTTGTATTACGTATTAGTACACTTGCAGGGTTTGTTTGATGGAATAAGTACATATGCATGCCGCGGTTGTTTGATGGAATCAGTGCATGCTTGCTGGAGTTTGTTGATGGAATAGTGGATACCACAGGGTTTGTTTGATGGAATACTGCATACTTGGGGTTTGTTTGATGGAATAAATTGCAGCCTTGCAGAGTTTGTTTGATGGAATCGTACATACTTTTAGAGTTTATTTGATGGGATAATTACATCCTTACAGGAGTTTGTTTGATGAGATAGATGCATGCCCACAGGGTTGTTGATGGGATAGTACATACCCACCGGTTTGTTTGATGGGATAAGGTACATACCGCCCACGGTGTTTGTTTTGATGGAATCGTTACATGCACTTACAGGGGTTGTTTGATGAAATCGTTACATCCTGGCGGGGTTTGTTTGATGCGGATAAGTGCATACTTGCAGGGTTTGTTTGATTGGATGAATTGCATGCTTGCGTTGTTTATTTGATGGAATGGAGTGCATACTTCCTGGGTTTATGTGATTAGGATAATTACATACCACTTACGAAGTTAATTAATCGAATCCTTCATATCCTAGGGATTTATTCGTCGAGATCGTACCTACGTTCAGGAGTTTGTTTGAGTAAATCGTCTACTCTACTTGCGGTTTATTTAATCCGGTCGATACCGGTTATTTATTGGAATAAATTGATCACCAGAGTTCATAATTATTTGGTTTCGGTCGATGGAATATACTTACTGCAGGAGTTTATTTGATGAAATCGTCCCCATCCTAAGCTGGAGTGTTATTTTGATGGAATCATTATGCATACTTAGAGTTTATTTTGATAGAATAAAATTATACTTAGAGGGTTTGTTTGATGCGGATAGTACATCACCACCCACATGAGGTTATTTGATCGGTCGTCCCATAATTAAGTTGTTTGTTTGATGGATAAATTACATGCCAGGGTTTGTTTAATTCGTTAAATTACATACGCCACAGGCTTTATTTTGATGGAATAGGACAACCACCCACAGGAGGTTTGTTTGATGGAATATAGATGCATGCTTGCGTTGTTTGTTGATGGAATAAATTGTCACCCACAGGGTTGCCTGATGGGTCATTACCATCCAACAGGGTTTATTTTGATGGAATGGAATTACATGCTTACAGGGTTTTGTTTGATGGAATATAATTACATGCCAGAAGGGTTTTGTTTGATGCGGAATAGTGCATACGCGCAGGGTTTGTTTGAAGTTGGATAGATTACGTACTTGCAGGTTACATTTGATGGAATGGTGCATACTCCACAGGGTTTGCTTGATGGGATAAATTACAGCCACCTGCGGGGTTTGTTGTTTGATGGAATAGTGCATACATTGCAGGGTTTGTTTGATGGAATAGGTAATTACCTGCATACCCACAGGGTTGTTTGATGGGATAGTACATGCGCAGGGTTTGTTTGATGGAATGCGTTACCACATACTTGCAGGGTTTTGTTTGATTGAATAGTACATACCTGAGTTGTTTGTTTGATGGAGATGGGTACATGCCTTGCAGGGTTTTGCTTGATGGAATGAGTACATACTTGCTGGGATTGTTTGATGGATAATAGTACATACTTACAGGAGTTTGTTTGATGGAATAAGTGCAATACTTACAGGAGTTTGTTTGATGGAATATATACACTTACAGGGTTTATGATGGAATGAATTGCATAGTTATAGTTTATTTGATGGGAATAGTACATACTTACAGGAGTTTTGTTTTGATGGAATATAATTACGTAATACATGCAGGGGTTTGTTTTGATGTCGTAACAGTAGATGCCACAGGGTTTTAATTGTTTGATGGAATGGAAGTACATACTTTTTGCAGGTTGTTTGATGGAATGCGTTACATCCCTGGCGGGGTTGTTTGATGGAATAAATTACATACTTGCTGTTCTTTGTTTGATTGGAATAATGCATACTTGCACGAGTTTCTTGATGGAATATTACATACGCCGCCAGGGGTTTGTTTGATGGAATAAGGTACATACTTACAGGGGTTTATTTGATGGGATAGTACATGCGCCCTTGTGGGGTTTGTTTGATGGAATAGTTCACATCCTGCAGGGTTTGTGATGGAATAGTGCATGGATTACTGGATTTGTTTGATGAAATATGATACATGCGCCACACTTACAGGTTTATTTTGATGGAATGGATAGTGCATACTTGCTGGATTTGCATTTTGCATTGGGATGAATAGTGCATACTTACAGGGTGTATGTGATGGAAGAGTTACATACCTGGCGGGTGTTTCTTTGATGGAATAGTACATAGTGCCACAGGGTTTAGTTTGATGGGATAGATTGCATAGTTACAGGATTAATTTGATGAAATGGAGTGCATACTTGCTAGGTTTGTTTTGATGGAATAGTACATGCGCTTGCAGGGTTTGTTTGATGGAATAGTACATACTTACAGGAGTTTATTTTGGCCAGTGAAATAGTACATACATACAGGGGTTTACATTTGATGGGATAGGTACATACTTGCAGGGTTTGATTGAGTCAGGATCATCCCTTGGGGTTTTAGCCATGGGAAATAGTGCATACTTACTGGGTTTGTTTGATGGAATAGTACATACTTGCAGGGTTTGTTTGATGGAATAGATTACATGCACTTACGAGTTTGTTTGTTTGATAGAATATAAGGTACATGCCACAGGTTCTATTCTGATGTCGTCTGCTCCTGGTTCATTGATCATCCGTAGGGTTCGCTGATCCGACCGTGCTCCTACTAGGTTGTTCGGTCCGTCGTCCTCACCGTTATTTGTTCGTCGTCCTCTGGGGTTGTTGATCTCTTCGTGCTTGGTCTTCTTCGTCGTGCTCCTGGGGCTGTTCGTCGGATCGTCCTCGTTCTAAGTTGTTCGTCATCGTCCGCCTACTGGGTTGTTCGTCATCCCCCTACTCCTACAAAGTTGTTGTCGGTCGTCTTCTCACCAAGGTTGTTGTCGTCATGCTCTACAGGGTTGTTCGTCGGTCCTTCTCCTACAAGGATGTTCGTCACCACATCCTACGAGTTCTTCGTCGGTCGTCCTCACCCTGAGGTTGTTCGTCGTCTCCTGCGAGTTGTTGTCATCGTATCTGCGCCGAGTTCTTCGTCGTCATCTACTCTACTACTTTGTTGTCGGATAGTCCTCCTGCGATGTTGTTCGTCACTCGTCTACTCTAGGGTTGTTGTCGTCCCTATGCAACAGTGTTGTTATGCGTCGTCTATTCTGCAAGTTGTTGTCGATGTCTTCTGTCTGAGGTTATTATGCGCCTGCACCGCCTGCTGCGCCGCCGCGCGCG
>NW_025766946.1:0-4561 GCF_003918875.1 Haliotis rubra
TCGCTACGTTCAGTTGCGTGGTACTTTGCTGGGTCTTTGCTTTTGCATAACCACTACCTTCTCCTATTTCCCCTGCGATGTATTGCTTTTGGAATGCACTGCTGCATGGCTTACCTTCTCTAGTTCCCCTACCACTCATGTGTTGGAATACTGTTTTTACAAAACCACTACCTTCTCCAAGTTTCCCCTGTGCATGTATTGCTGGAATACTGCTTTACAAAACACATCCCTTCTCAAGTTCCCACTTACCATGTATTGCTTGGATACTGTTTTACAAAACTCACTACCTTCTCAAGTTTCCCTGTCATGTGATTGCTGGGAATGCTGCTTTTAAAATACTACCTTCTCAAGTTTCCCCTACCATGTATTGCTGGAATGCTCAGTTTTTTACAAAAATACTGTCTCTCTCTAGTTTCCCCTGTCATGCTTATTGCTGGAATGCTGCTTTACAAAATACTACTACCTTCTCAAGTTTCCCCTGTCATGTATTGCTGGATGCTGCTTTACAAATACAGCCTCTCAAGTTTCCTCCCCATGCATTGCTTGAATGCTGCTTTACAAAAATACTGCCTCTCTCTTTGTTTCCCCCTCCCATGTATTGCTGGAATACTGCTCTTGCTAAAAAATACAGCCCTCCTCAAGTTTCCCTCCCATGCATTTTGTTGAATGCTGTTCTTTTATTGCTGGAATACTGTTTTACAAAATACAGCCTTCACCTCAAGTTTCCCTCTCATGTATTGCTGGAATGCTGTTTTTACAAAATACTACCTTCCTCTAGTTTCCCCTATGTATATTGCTGGAATACTGTTTTACAAAAATACAGCCTTCTCTAGTTTCCCCTGTCAAGTATTGCTGGAATGCTGTTTTACAAAATACTGCCTTCTCTAGTTTCCCCTGTCATGTATTGCTGGAATACTGTTTTACAAAATACTGCCTTCTCAAGTTTCCCCTGTCAAGTATTGCTGGAATACTGTTTTACAAAATACTGCCTTCTCTAGTTTCCCCTGTCATGTATTGCTGGAATGCTGTTTTACAAAATACTGCCTTCTCTAGTTTTCCCTCTCATGTATTGCTGGAATGCTGTTTTACAAAATACTGCCTTCTCTAGTTTCCCCTACCATGTATTGCTGGAATACTGTTTTACATAACACTACCTTCTCTAGTTTCCCCTACCGTGTATTGCTGGAATACTGCTTTACAAAACACTACCTTCTCAAGTTTCCCCTACCATGTATTACTGGAATGCTGCTTTACATAACACTACCTTCTCTAGTTTCCCCTGCCATGTATTGCTGGAATACTGCTTTACAAAATACAGCCTTCTCTAGTTTCCCCTGCCATCTATTGCTGAAATACAGCTTCACAAGATACTGCCTTCTCTAGTTTCCCCTGTCATGTATTGCTGAAATACAGCTTCACAAGATACTACCTTCTCAAGTTTCCCCTGCCATGTATTGCTGGAATGCTGCTTTACATAACACTACCTTCTCTAGTTCCCCTACCATGTATTGCTGGAATACTGTTTTACAAAACACTACCTTCTCAAGTTTCCCCTGTCATGTATTGCTGGAATACTGCTTTACAAAATACATCCTTCTCCAAGTTTCCCCTACCATGTATTGTTGATACTGTTTTCCAAATACTACCTTCTCAAGTTTCCCCTGTCGTGTATTGCTGGAATGCTGCTTTACAAAATACTACCTTCTCAAGTTTCCCCTACCATGTATTGCTGGAATGCTGCTTTACAAAATACTGCCTTCGTCTCTAGTTTCCCCTGTCATGTATTGCTGGAATGCTGCTTTACAAAATACTACCTTCTCAAGTTTCCCCTGTCATGTATTGCTGGAATGCTGCTTTACAAAATACAGCCTTCTCAAGTTTCCCCTGTCATGTATTGCTGGAATGCTGCTTTACAAAATACTGCCTTCTCTAGTTTCCCCTCTCATGTATTGCTGGAATACTGTTTTACAAAATACTGCCTTCTCAAGTTTCCCCTCTCATGTATTGCTGGAATGCTGTTTTACAAAATACTACCTTCTCTAGTTTCCCCTGTCATGTATTGCTGGAATGCTGTTTTACAAAATACAGCCTTCTCTAGTTTCCCCTGTCATGTATTGCTGGAATGCTGTTTTACAAAATACAGCCTTCTCTAGTTTCCCCTGTCATGTATTGCTGGAATGCTGTTTTACAAAATACTGCCTTCTCTAGTTTCCACTGTCAAGTATTGCTGGAATACTGTTTTACAAAATACTGCCTTCTCTAGTTTCCCCTGTCATGTATTGCTGGAATGCTGTTTTACAAAATACTGCCTTCTCTAGTTTCCCCTGTCATGTATTGCTGGAATACTGTTTTACAAAATACAGCCTTCTCAAGTTTCCCTGTCATGTATTGCTGAAATACTGTTTTACAAAATACTGCCTTCTCTAGTTTCCCCCTGTCATGTATTGCTGGAATGCTGTTTTTACAAATGCACTACCTTCTCAAGTTTTCCCCTGTCATGTATTGCTGGAATACTGCTTTACAAAATACTGCCTTCTCAAGTTTCCCCTGTCAATGTATTGCTGAAATGCTGTTTTACAAAATACTGCCTTCTCTAGTTTCCCCTGTCATGTATTGCTGGAATGCTGCTTTACAAAACACTGCCTTCTCTAGTTTCCCCTGTCATGTATTGCTGGAATACTGCTTTACATAACACTACCTTCTCTAGTTTCCCCACCATGCATTGCTGGAATACTGTTTTACAAAATACTGCCTTCTCAAGTTTCCCCTCATGTATTGCTGGAATACTGCTTTCACAAAAGATACTGCCTTCCTCTAGTTTCCCCTACTCATGTATTGCTGGAATACTGTTTTACAAAATACTACCTTCTCTAGTTTCCCCTGTCATGTATTGCTGGAATGCTGCTTTACATAACACTACACCTTCTCCAAGTTTCCCCTACCATGTATTGGCACAGATGCTGGAATACCTTCTGTTTTTTACAAAATACTGTTTTCCCCTACCATGTATTCTCTAGTTTCCCATGTTTCGAAGGCTTTGAAGATAGTGTTTAACAAACTGTATTCAACAATACAGCCAGTGAACTAGGCAGAGTGCATTTTTAATGGCAGAAACTCAAAATAGGCTGAGAGAGCTAGAAAAGAAACAGTTCTTGTCTATGTTTCCCCTGTTCCAACATGTATTGACCAATGATAAACTGAAGACAGTGTTTTAATTCTGGGAAGGCTAGAACGACAGGCCACTATGAAACAGTAATGTTCATTGTGCAAACAGAGGAAAAACTGTGTGAACTGTGTTACAAAACAATATTCCAACATTATGGGCTGAGAGAAGGCAGTATTTTTAACATTCAACACAGAAGACATTATTTTTCAACAAAGACAATATTTCAGCTGACCTGATGGAAGACGATATTTTAATGGAGCAATGTTCAACAATACAGAGGAAGACAGAAGGAGAAGGCAGTGTTTAATTCCAGCAACCGAGTAGGAAGACTGCTGTTCAAGGCAGCGTTCAGCAATGCACTTGACGAGAGGCTGGGAAGACGTGTTCCAGCAGGCAACATTCCAACAACCATGAGGCTTTGGGTACACCCAGCTCAAACAGTATTCCAGCAATATGTTTGAAGGCTGGAAGGTGACGGTACTATGGGCAACGATCAACAACCTGGAAGGCTTGGAAACGGTATTTTTGTCAAGGCAATGTTCCAGCTGAGCAGGCTGGAAGACGGTAATTTTAATGAACCAGCTGGAAGCGAGAAGAGCTGAAGGCGCTGTTCGAACATCCAGCAATACGTGAGCAGAGAAGGCTGTGGGCCTATGAGCGGCGTTCAGCAACCATGGGCGGGGCACGGAAGACAGTATTTTATTGAAACGGCATTCAATGCAGCAGGACGGGCGATATTTTGTGAAGCGGCGTTCCGGCAACCTATGTTGAGAGGCTTGGTGGTATTTTGAAGCGTTCCGAGCTTGGAAGGTATTTTAACCAGGCAATCCCCGGCTGATACGGTGTTTCGGCGAGCGGTGTTCAATGCGAAACGACGGTATTCAACGGTATGGTGGAGAACTGAAGGAAGGAACGGTGTTAATGGCAAACGGTGTTCAGCCAGAAGAGCAGAGGAAGACGGTGTTATGAAACGGCGTTCAACTGTTTGAGGCTTTGGAAGAGCGGCATTCCGGTCAACAATACATGTTGAAGGCAACGTTTTATGGAAACGTGTTCAGTGTTTGAAGGCTGGAAGGCGATGATTTTTTAATGAATTTCGGCGATATGTTGAAGTATTTTGTCAAAGGCAATTCAACGTATGTTTGAAGTAGAAGACATTTGGTGGCAGATGCAATGCACTGGAGCGGGGAAGGCTGGAAGACACGTGTTTTTAATGAGCAATTGTTTCAGCAATACTGGGCAGTCGGAAACGAAGGGCTGATATTTTGTGGAGCATTCCGCAATACATGTTTGGAAACAGAAGACGTGTTACTGTGGAAACGGCGGGTGGGCTGAAGGAAACTGGCTGTTAACAATGTTCAACGATGCTGTTTCAGAAGACAATACATGGCGGCA